>NC_057805.1:236245399-236255123 GCF_018294505.1 Triticum aestivum
GGAGGGCCGGCGATGGGCCTGCGGGCCGGCGGCGCGGTGGAGAGGCCGGCGGGACACGTGTCGCGCTCTGACTGGTCGGGGCGCGGCGGCGGACGTTGTCCGGCGGCGGCTGGACGCGTCCGCCCGCGGAGAGGGGAAAATTAGGGTTTCGTCTGAGATTTCGTTTTTCGGGATGCCCACATATAAATAGGTAGAGGGAGCTAGGAGGCTCCAAATGAGGTGCGGTTTTCGCTCACACGATCGTGATCGAACGACCTAGAGCATGGAAGAGAGTTTGGTGGGTTTTGGGCTGGTTTTGGAGGGGGTTTTTTCTGGACACTCAAATGGACATTGCGGAGGCCCGGTTAACCGTTGGAGTACCAAACGACCTCCGAATGGAACGAAACTTGACCGGTAGTCTCCGGGTGGTATATTAAGACCACTTGACAAACCTCGGTCCATTCCGAGAAAGTTTGACACACGCACACGAAAGAAAACAAGAGGGGTGCACCGGAGGAGATAGGAGCGCCGGATTGGAAAACGGACAACGGGGAAAATGCTCGGATGCATGAGACGAACACGTATGCGAATGCAATGCACATGATGACATGATATGAAAATGCATGACATAACAAAATACAAAACGCAAAACAAAAGCCGACAACGGAGGGAAAAACATATCACATAGCCGGAAATGGCAAGAGTCGGAGTTACAAATATGGCAAGTTACATGCGGGGTGTTACAACACTCCACCACTACGAGAGGATCTCGTCCCGAGATCTAGGAATGAAAGAACTCCGGATATTCGGAACGGAGATGGTCCTCGCGTTCCCAGGTGGCTTCCCGGTCGGAATGGTGCGACCACTTCACTTTCAGGAATTTAATAGACTTGTTGCGAGTCTTGCGCTCAGTTTCTTCGAGAATAGCAACTGGGTGCTCATAATAAGACAAATCTTCTTGGAGATCAATCTCTTCGAAGTCGATAGTGCGCTCAGGCGTCTTGAAGCACTTGCGGAGCTGTGACACGTGGAACACATCGTGCACGTTCGCGAAGTTGGAAGGAAGCTCAAGTTGATAGGCGAGGTCGCCTCTTTTGCCAATGATCTTGAAAGGACCCACGTATCTAGGGGCAAGCTTCCCTTTGATGCCGAAGCGACGAGTGCCTTTCATTGGAGAGACGCGGAGGTAGACATGGTCTCCGATCTCGAAAGCCAAATCACGATGCTTACTATAATAGTAGCTCTTCTGACGTGATGGCGCGGCTTTGAGATTATCACGGATGACTTTACACATTTCTTCAGCTTCAGTGATTAAGTCATTGCCAAGAAGTTGGCGTTCACCAGTCTCTGACCAATTAAGAGGGGTACGACACTTTCTGCCATAGAGAATCTCGAATGGGGCCTTGCCTGAACTCGCTTGGAAGCTGTTGTTGTAGGAGAATTCAGCATAAGGAAGACAATCTTCCCATTTCATGCCAAAGGAAATGACACAAGCCCTGGGCATATCTTCAAGAATTTGATTGACTCGCTCGACTTGGCCACTAGTTTGAGGATGGAAAGCTGTGCTGAAGCGAATGTTTGTGCCCATGGCCTTCTGGAAGGAGTCCCAGAACTTAGAGGTGAAGATGCTTCCACGATCAGAAGAAATCAATTGTGGAGTGCCGTGCAAGGAGACAATTCTAGAGGTGTAGAGCTCTACCAGCTGAGCTGCTGTGATGGATTCTTTGATAGGAAGGAAATGAGCCACTTTAGAGAGCTTGTCGATGACAACGAAGATAGCGTCATTTCCGCGCTTGGAGTTTGGAAATCCAGTCACGAAGTCCATTTCGATGTGATCAAACTTCCATTCCGGAATAGCAAGAGGTTGGAGGAGACCAGCTGGTCGTTGGTGTTCTGCTTTCACTCTTCGGCAGACATCACATTCATTCACGAATTGAGCAATTTCTCGCTTCATTCGAGTCCACCAATACGACTGCTTGAGATCATGATACATCTTCGTACTTCCAAGATGAATGGAAAGGAGAGAATTGTGCGCTTCGTTCATTATGACTTTCCTTAGATCACCTTTCGGAACCACAATCCGGTCCTCGAAGAACAAAGTGTCTCTGTCATCAATGCGATAGCACTTGTATTTGGAAAGACCCTTGTCGATACCACGTTTCACCTTCTTCACCATGGCATCAAGGAGTTGTGCCTCACGAATTTGATCTTCCAAAGTAGGAGATACTATGAGGTTGGCAAGAACGCCTTGAGGAACAACTTGGAGATTCAGCTTGCGGAAAGCTTCACAAAGATCCGGTTGGAAAGGCTTGAGAATTAAGCTGTTGCAATAAGCTTTCTTGCTTAAAGCATCTGCAATGACATTAGCCTTGCCTGGAGTATATTCGATACTCGGATTGTACTCTTGAATCAATTCGACCCATCGAGTCTGCCTGAGGTTGAGGTTGGGCTGAGTGAAAATATACTTGAGACTCTTGTGATCAGTGAAAATGTCCACTTGTCTTCCCAACAAGAGATGTCTCCACGTAATCAACGCATGGACAACTGCCGCCAACTCAAGATCGTGAGTGGGATAGTTCTTCTCATTGGGCTTCAACTGCCGAGAGGTATAGGCCACAACTTTCTTCTCTTGTATTAACACAGCACCGAGACCTTGGAGAGAAGCATCACAGAAAACTTCATACGGCTTGGATTCATCAGGAGGAGTCAAGACAGGAGCTGTGACTAGTTTCTGTTTGAGAGTGTTGAAAGCGACGTCACACTCAGGAGACCAGACATACTTCACATGCTTCTGTCGGAGGTTGGAAAGAGGCTTTGCAATTTTGGAGAAATTCTCAACGAATCTTCGGCAATAGCTTGCAAGACCCAGAAAACTGCGGAGCTGCTTGACATTTTGAGGAGGTTCCCAATCCAGAACTGCGGACACCTTCTCGGGGTTAATAGCGATGCCTTTGGCAGAGATGATGTGACCAAGAAAAAGAACTTCATCGAGCCAAAACTCACATTTGGAGAACTTCACATAGAATTGATACTCTCTGAGCTTGTCTAGCACCAATCGCAAATGTTTGGCATGATCCTGCTTGTTCTTGGAGAAGACCAAGATATCATCGAGATACACCAGAATGAATTCATTGGTATATGGGTTGAAGATGAAATTCATCATCCGAGAGAACACCGGAGGAGCATTGACAAGGCCGAAAGACACGACAGTATATTCATAAGAACCAAAGCTTGTTCTGAATGCTGTCTTGGGAATATCTTCTTCACGAATGCGAATCTGATGATAACCCATACGAAGGTCAAGCTTCGAGAATACTTTAGCGCCTTTGAGTTGCTCAAATAGGTCATTGATGTTGGGAAGTGGATACTTGTTCTTGATTGTCTTCTTGTTCAATGGACGGTAATCGACACAAAGTCGGTCCGTGCCATCCTTCTTCTTGACAGAAAGAACACCACAACCCCATGGAGAAGAACTCGGTCTGATCAAACCCAGACGTTCTTGTTCATCGAGCTGCTTCTTCAATTCCTTCAGCTCGTTAGGTCCAAGCTTGTATGGACGCTTGCAAATGGGTACAGTACCAGGCTCTAGTTTGATAACGAACTCAACTGGCCGGTGCGGAGGCATACCCGGAAGCTCTTCTGGAAAGACATCTTGATACTCGCAAACGACTGGAATTTGAGAGATGGCATCCAATTCACCCTTCTCATTGAGAGAGAAAAACCGAATGGTTTCATCACGAGCGGCAAAAACAATCACATCCTCAGACGAGTGTGTCAATTGAATTTCTCTGGCAGCACAATCAAGTTGAGCCTTGTGCTTAGAAAGCCAGTCCATCCCGAGAATAAGATCAATATCCGAGTCACCAAGAACAATTGGAGAAGACTGAAATTTATAGTCGCCTATCTTGATGGAAACATCCGACACACAATTATTAGAAGTCATTTGCTTGCCCGGAGACACAATCTTCAACGGGATAGGGATCTTTTCCGTCACAAATTCATGCTTGGCAACAAAAGGTCTTGAAATGAAAGAAAGAGATGCACCAGTATCAAAAAGAACTTTTGCAGGAATATCATTAACAGGAAGATTACCCATTATCAAGTCAGTAGATTCCTCCGCTTGAGCTGCATTCATCATGTTCACCTTTGCAAACTTTGGATTACGCTTGACCACTGCATTGCTGGAAGATCTGACAGGAGGAGGAGGAGGAAGACGCCTCTGGTTGAAGCACTTGTTAGCATAGTGACCTTTCTGCTGACATTTGTTGCAAGTCACCTCTGAGAGTGGACGGTGAAAAGGAGCATTGGACTTGGGAGCTTGATTCTGAGACTTGTTCTGATAGCCAGAGTTGGAAGAGTTTGAAGAACCATGGCCACCTTTGTTCTTCTGCTGGTAAGGCTGACGAAACGGAGGAGGAGGAGGCAACCAGAACTTATGTTGCTTAGCTGTCACAAGTGAGGAAGAAGAAGACTGAACTGCGTCCCTGACTCTTTTCTTAGAAGCCTCACACTTGAGCTGAGCAGCCTCTTGCTTTAGTGCCATATTGTAGAATTGATCAAACTGAGTAGGCTCAACAAGAACGAGAGCTAACTGCAGATCCTCTTTAAGGCCACCTCTGAAGTGATAGATCATGCTCTTCTCATCAGGAACGTCTTGTTTAGCGAAGCGAGCAAGTTTCTGAAACTGAAAGTTGTATTGATACACAGACATGTTTCCTTGCTTGAGATTGCGGAACTCCTCACGCTTGCTCTCAACAACACTTTGTGGAATGTGGTGCGCTTTGAAGTCCCGACAGATGTCAGTCCAAGTGATCACACGACCTCCTCTGGAATCTTTGTATTGTTGAAACCAATCAACAGCTTGGTCCTTGAGCTGGAAAGAAGCGAACTTGACAAAGTCCTCAGGCCTGACATTGCTACATTCAAAATGCTTGTTGATGTCCACGAGCCAATCATCGGCATCCGTGGCCTCGGCACAGTAGCTGAAAGACTTGGGCTGATTTGCGAGAAACTGGTTGAGAGTGGCAAAGTGAAACTGATTGTTGCCTTGACCTTGATTGCCTTGATTGCCTTGCCCTTGAGTACGTTCTTGCAAGAGTTGCAGAATCATTTGAGCATTGGCGTTGGTGGCTGCCATGATTGCTTGCCATGCCTCCGGAGGTGGAGGTGGTGGCGGAGGGTTCGCTTGACTCCCTTCATTGCGATTCGGATTCTGACGCGTTGGCGGAGCCATCCTGAAGAGGTTGACATCCGTTAGCATCTCGATAGACAAAAGATAAGTAGAATCAACGGATAGAAATTGCAACATATAGTCTTCACAATAAGCATTCGAACGAAGATGAACGAATGAATTCCGTAGTAAATCATCACACTTCCATAAGTTGAGAAGCCACTTGAAAAAGATGTGGAATGAACATATGAATTCGAAGCAACTCGAATACCACAATACAAAATAAAACAAAGTATTGGCTTGCAGAATAAGCCGGAACAAACATATGATAGATATTTTGTCCGAAGTTTTCGTGGTGGGGCCCACACGGGCTCAATCGTACAGCACCATCATGTAGAAGGCTGTGCACATGACATACGAAGCGTCCCCGAGTCGGCAAAGCCATGGACTCTTTAAGACACAACGACAACACTGTAAAATCAACCGTATACAGACGGACCACTAGACGTCGAACCCCAATCTCATATCATGCGTCTGTCGGAAAGAAATCCTAAGGCTACTAGAATTCCCACTTATAAACTCCCAAAACATTCTGGTTATGCAATCTGGTGTAGGGGATACAGGGGACACAAATATATATCACCCAAACTAGCAATCCCTAGATCCAGCTGTATCCATCCGTCAACACATAACCAAGAAACCTTCGGAAATCGTTTACCTCAACCTTCGAAAAACATCCGTTATACAAGTTATGGAAATACTCCCGAAATCCCGCCCCAGTACTGGGTGGCGTCGAGGTGATCTCACCAACAACTGCATAAAAGAGATTTCGATGTCGGCGAAACTCAGGTATTCCAGAACTGCAACGATAAAATTGTGACGACAACACCTCGGAGCTCAACTCCCCGGGACACTGCCACAACCCCTAAATGACAGGAGGCACCAAGAACAATGTTCTCGTCACAAATCGATCGGAACGATTCCAAGATACCCGCGTGATCCTAAAAAAAATTGTGAAATTTGAGGAGAGAGTAGTCAAAACTTCTACGTCAGGAGACCTCACCAGAGCGACGAAGGGACTGGGGAGTAAAAAGAATCCTACTCTCCGATATATATAATCCTAAGACTCAAAACATTTTTGGTCTAGACTCAACAACGCCAGCGATTCGATCAAGCAGGGGGCTCCTAAGTCGGGGATGGCTCTGATTACCAACTTGTAACGCCCACGATGCGGCTATATCTCCCACGTGTCGAGGCACGACTTAGAGGCATAACCGCATAGTGGTTTTGTCGCAAGAAGGGTCATCTTCACACAATCCCATGTAATGAACAAGAATGGGATAAAGAGTTGGCTTACAATCGCCACTTCACACAATACATAAATATCATCATGCATCATCCAAAATACAATCATATAGACCGACTACGGTCAAAATCCAGATGAAAATAAGACAACCCCAAATGCTAGATCCTCGATCGTCCCAACTGGGCTCCACTACTGATCATCACGAAAACACACATAGTAACGACCACGTTCCTCGTCGAACTCCCACTTGAGATCGACGCCATCATCTGCACTGGCATCGTCGGCACCTGCAACTAGTGTTGGAAGTATCTGTGAGTCACGGGGACTCAGCAATCTCACACCCGCGAGATCAAGACTATTTAAGCTTATAGGACAAGAGGTGCAACGAGGTGGAGCTGCGGCGACAAAAGCATATATGGTGACTAACTTGCGCATATGAGAGCGAGAAGAGAAGCAAAGGAGCGGACGTCATCTAGCAATGACCAAGAAGAGGTCCTGAACACCTACTTACGTCATATATAACACAGACCGTGTTCACTTCCCGGACTCCGCCGAGAAGAGACCATCACGGTTACACACGCACTTGGTGTATTTTAATGGGGTCAAGTGACAAGTTATCTACAACCGGACATTAACAAATTCCCGTCTGCCTCATAACCGCGGGCACGAGTTTCGAAAGATAATACCCTGCAGGGGTGTCCCAACTTAGCCCATCATAAGCTCTCACGGTCAACGAAGGATAAACCTTCTCCCGGAAAGACCCGATCAGTCTCGGAATCCCGGTTTACAAGACATCTCGACAATGGTAAAACAAGACCAGCAAAGCCGCCCGAATGTGCCGACAAATCCCGATAGGAGCTGCACATATCTCGTTCTCAGGGCACACCGGATGAACACTACATACAGCTAAAACCAATCCTCGAGTTTCCCCAAGGTGGCGCTGCAAGTGGCTCTAGTTTGGACCAGCACTCAGAGGAACACTGGCCCGGGGGTTTAAAATAAAGATGACCCTCGGGCTCTAGAAAACCCGGGGGAAAAAGGTATAGGTCGCAAATGGTAAAACCAAGGTTGGGCCTTGCTGGAGGAGTTTTATTCAAGGCGAACTATCAAGGGGGTCCCATAAATCACCCGACCGCGTAAGGAACGCAAACTCAAGGAACATAATCCCGGTATAACAGTAACTAGGGCGGCAAGGGTGGAACAAAACACCAGGCATAAGGCCGAGCCTTCCACCCTTTACCAAATATATAGATGCATTAATTAAATAAGAGATATTGTGATATGCCAACATATCCATGTTCCGACATGGAACAAACTTCAACTTCACCTGCAACTAGCAACGCTATAAGAGGGGCTGAGCAAAGCGGTAACATAGCCAAACAACAGTTTGCTAGGAGAGGATGGTTAGAGGCTGACATGGCTAAAAATAGGAGACATGATATAGCAAGCGATAGGTAGCGAGCATGGCAATAGAGCAAACAACTAGCATAGTAAAGATAGAAGTGATTTCGAGGGGTGGTCATCTTGCCTGCAAGATTCTCAGAGTTGTCGAAGGCTTGATCCTCGTAAGCGTACTCGACAGGTTCCTCGTTCACGAACTCGTCTCCCGGCTCTACCCAAGACAAGAACACAGACAAACGGAACCACAATCAACAACGAGAAATGCACAAGCAACATGATGCAAGACATGTATGATATGCAAGATGTGATATGCGATGCATATGCGTGCTCCGGAAGGAAAATGATGAACATGGCAGTAACTTGGCAAACCAAGCATGCCACTGGAAAGAAGAGATGATTTCGGTCGAAATCGATATAAAGAACACCGGAATCGGATGCACGGTTTGCAAATGGCAAGCAAAACAAGAATGACACTAATCTGCGATAAACAGCAAGATAGCAAATAAAATGCAACAAGTAACAATGCTAAAGCACCCCAACATAGCAACAAACCACATGACAGTAATCTACAGGAGATGCTTGACAAAAGATGAACACTGAGCTACGGCTAGTTCACAACATATCAAGCTCAAACAAGCATGTCAAAAGTGCAAAAGATTACAGGTTCACAGACTTGTGAAAAACTGGACATGGCAGAAATCAGCATCAGGTAGCAATGTTCAGAGCATGCAATCAACATGCTACAGGAACTTAACATAGCAAAACAAGGCATGGTAATGTTCTACTAGATGCACATGACAAAAGTCCCTTACTGACCATAAGCCAAAAAGGACCAGAAGAATTGATGGCAAGCATGTAAACATAGCAAGTTTCGTTATCAGGTTTCAGACTCAGCAGAAAACAGAGCATGGCAGAAATATTAATATGTAGGCCTCTTTGTGAGCTTGATGCACTCATTACAGAGCAATTCATGACAAACCAAGCATACCTACAGCAAGATGGCATGTTTATGAAGATATCCATGGCAAGAAAAATTGCATAGCATGTATGGATCAACTACAATAAGCTTGGCAAAAATGCATGTCATTTTAAGAATCTGCCAGAAATATTTTATAGCAAAAGTAGAGCAAGATTGAGTCATGCTATGTTAGTCTACAATTGCAAACAATTGCAGGAATGGATCAATTACAACTATAGATACAAAACATCCTTACTGAACATCTCCAAAATATGCATGGATCTCTCTGTAGCATCAAGTTTACATGGCAACAAAATTACAGCAGACTAGGACTTAGAGTAATCACCAAGTCCCTGAAATCAGAAATATTACGGGGCCTACTTTGCATGCTTGTGCTAGTCACCACAGAGATCACAAAACTACATGGACTATACCACTGGAAAGACGGCATGGCATACTTCAAAACACATGTAGAGCTCATGCTCAAAAGATGCACAGATTAAAAGATACAAAAATGGCAAATCTCCAAGTTTTGATAAGAACCAGAGATTAACAGCAACTAGCCCTCTTCCAACGAAGATTTTGGCATCAAGATGACATCTAATGAAAATGGTGCAATTGAACAAAATTAAGAGCATCACGAGACGAACAATTTTACATATTACACGCGTGAATCGGAGCTACATGCACAATGTTATCGCATCTCGAACATAGGCACTTGCTGATAATTATCCAAGACTTGGTAAAATACAGAGGGGCGAGAAGTCAACGGGCTCACAGATCTGGATCGAGCTCCCGAGCTCGGGCTCGACCGGAGGTGAGGCAGGGGCCAGCGAGGCGAGGGGCGAGGGGGCCGGAGGCGGTCGCCGGCGGCGGGGCTCGGCGGGGCCGGACCGGAGGCGGCGGCCGG
>NC_057805.1:236255444-236363863 GCF_018294505.1 Triticum aestivum
GGCGACGGACGCGGGCACGGGGCCCGAGGCGGCGGCGGCGGGAGGAGACGGGCCGGAGGGCCGGCGATGGGCCTGCGGGCCGGCGGCGCGGTGGAGAGGCCGGCGGGACACGTGTCACGCTCTGACTGGTCGGGGCGCGGCGGCTGGACGCGTCCGCCCGCGGAGAGGGGAAAATTAGGGTTTCGTCTGAGATTTCGTTTTTCGGGATGTCCACATATAAATAGGTAGAGGGAGCTAGGAGGCTCCAAATGAGGTACGGTTTTCGCCCACACGATCGTGATCGAACGACCTAGAGCATGGAAGAGAGTTTGGTGGGTTTTGGGCTGGTTTTGGAGGGGTTTTTTGCTGGACACTCAAATGGACATTGCGGAGGCCCGGTTAACCGTTGGAGTACCAAACGACCTCCGAATGGAACGAAACTTGACCGGTAGTCTCCGGGTGGTATATTAAGACCACTTGACAAGCCTCGGTCCATTCCGAGAAAGTTTGACACACGCACACGAAAGAAAACAAGAGGGGTGCACCGGAGGAGATAGGAGCGCCGGATTGGAAAACGGACAACGGGGAAAATGCTCGGATGCATGAGACGAACACGTATGCGAATGCAATGCACATGATGACATGATATGAAAATGCATGACATAACAAAATACAAAACGCAAAACAAAACCCGACAACGGAGGGAAAAACATATCACATAGCCGGAAATGGCAAGAGTCGGAGTTACAAATATGGCAAGTTACATGCGGGGTGTTACAGTTGAGGAGCTTGACTCCGTACTCTGGGGGCTGCGGACCACGCCCAACCGTACTACCTGATACACACATTTCTTCATGGTGTACAGTGTAGAGGCTGTATTGCCCTGCGATATTATACATGACTCACCTCGAGTGCGTATGTACGAAGAGAAAGAGGCCGAGTTGGATCCGCAGGACAGCCTAGATGCCTTGGAGGAGGAGCGCGACGTCGCCAATGCCCGTTCAGCATTTTATCAGCAGTAGGCTCGAAGATATCAAAGTAGAGAAGTACGGGCCAAGCCATACAATGTTGGCGAACTTGTTCTACGCTTGCCGGAGAAGAAAAAGGACAAACTCAAGCCCAAATGGGAAGGTCCCTTCTTAATTGACGAAGTTCTTACCGGAGGAGCGTACAGTCTTCGTGACGCATCAGACAATCGCCTAGAGCCAAACTCCTGGAACACGGCCAGACTCTGAAGGTTCTATGCCTAGCACCGAACTCTTTGTTAGTCTCAATTTCCCCTATAGTTTCCATTACTTTTTCTCCCTTTTACACAATTCCTTTTTTTCACTTTAAAGCTCTCATTCGGCTTGATCGAACACTGCTGACGTACACATTTTTACATATGTACGCCGATCATACCTGGGGGCTTCTTTAACAGAAGCTTGTTAATACTATTTTCCGAGCATCAAGCTCACCATACATACGCGTTCTTCCCGTATGTCTTTTCTTCACCATTATATGCATCGATATGACTTAAGTTTTGGCCAAGCTGGGTTGCCTGGCTCCTGTGTTTACCCCTACGTTCCCGATTGTTCGGCTAGGTGGTAAAGGGAGCAACTCTACGATTGTTAGTGCTGGGTTATCCGGATGTGTACCTCAGACTGGGTGAAGCCGAAAGCTAGCATTCTTAAGGGAATATTCGGTCGATGGATGAAAAATACTCTTTGCACTCAATCTATTGTGAACCCCAAGAAGCTATACACACTGTGATTTTTACATCACAATTCTGACATGTCTACTAATGCATGCACACCCAGGGAAAGGAACCCTTAACGGAACTATTCCCTGGAAGATGTTTCTTACAATCTGAATGTAATATAACATAACTAGCCGGATACAACTTGTCTGTTCAAGCAACTATGACCCCTACGCCTAGTTTTCCAAGCATACCCCGGTCTATTCGGCCGCGAGGGTATTCGGAAACACTCCGCACCATCGAGTCTGGAGGTTGAACCGAAAAGGTCTGCCATGACAAATGCTATACAATTCAGCTAGAATTACATAGGGTAAGGAAAGTACATAGTCACTGGGACTCAAACACTTCCTTCTCTATACCGTCCAACAGGCGGTCTAACTTACAATCATGTTGGGAATACTTGGCGGCCACCTCTACTTGGTCATACACTAAACTAACAGAAATTTCTTCCCCATTCGACCCTAGCGGTCTGACCCGAGCCATGTGATTAGGATCAAGCTTGGTATACCAAGTTTTCACCATGGCCCAAGATTCTCGCGCACCCTCTCGACAGGCCGATATCTTCCATAATCGGATACGCCGCCGTGCTCCTTTGAAAAGCTCTACAAGCTCCTCCATACTTCCTGGATGGGAGGCGGATGGCCATAAGGCCTTGGCAACACTCCGCATGCCCAGCCGAGCATGCTCGTGCACCTGCGACAGTCTTTGCAGCGGATCACCACCTGATCCGGACACCTCCTCTTCAGGACGGCCCGTCAATATACCTGTAATCATAATTATATCAGTTCTATCTATCTCCGAACTACTTTAACAATAGTTTGGACACATACTGAATATGCCGCCCCGCAGCTTCTTGTTCTCCTTCACGGAATCGGCTAGCTGGGCCCGCACATCCTTCAAATCTTCGCCTAGCTGGGTTTTGCAATCCTGGAGTTGGTTTTTCTCAACAATGGCCTGCTTCAGCACACGTTCGCCCGCAACATGTAGCCTCTTGGCTTCTTGTTCATTCGCTTGCGCGACTTCCAGTGCCTCTTTGAGTTCCTTTGACAATCATGTCATGATATAGGCAGGACTGTTAGCATTAATGGCATATGATTATATTTTCTCGATGGAGGGCAAAATTACCAGGCGACGCCTTTTTGGACTTTTCCAGTTCGGCGGTAGCAGCATTTAGCTGTGCCCGACATTGTTCCAGCTCTTGGGTCAGCAGGTTGTTCTTCTCTGTAAGAACCTCGTCAGACAATGGTCCTTAAATCAGTTGTACCAACTGCTTTCAGTCCCGGGGGCTACGGGTATATGGCTATCCTTTTTTGACAAAGAAAACTTACCTGCACATCTGTCAGATATTGCCTCATGGCTTTTCTAAGCCCGTCTCGAGCAGCTCGGATCTATGCGTCGCCCGAGCTAAAGGCATTAAATGCCTCGTCCAAGAACTTCGGGTCTCGTAAAACAGCTCTGCAGCGCCGATGATTCATGGGGCTCTCTACTTCCGAGTTGGTAACAGACATATTGTCCGAACCCTCGGCCGAAGGGCAGTCCGGCTTTGTTCCTACATCGGCTCCCGTCTCCCCGACTAGATCTAAAGCTTGGTCGTGGGGAGTGCAGCCGGCCAAACCCCCGGACACAGTTCGGTGAACCTTTTTCCTGTAATCAAATAGGCGCATAGGTCACAGTTGGACACGGCCACTGAAAAATATAAACCTCCTCGACGAGGGCCCGGCGGTGCCTTCACCGGCCCTCCTCTTCGAAGGCCTGCCCAGCGCAGGAACCGGTTTCCTCGGTATCGTCAAACGCCTCCCCTGTAGAACGCGCGACAATGCGGTGGGTGAGGCAGAGTACGAGCACCCTTTCAAAGGAGGTGTTTCTTGAGTACTTACCTGTGAAGCAGGAAGAAGACCGGGGTAGTCGGCGATAATGGCCACTTCTGTGACATCATAGCTCGTCTGGTAAAACACCCCCTCCGCGAGCACCACAAATATTTCCGGATCCTCTTCAAACCCGGGATCAAGCTCCTGGTTGTGGTCCTCCGGCTGTAGGGCGGGACTATAAAATCCCTCGGTGACCATTTGCTAGTGCTGTCATAAGCAAACAAACTAGAAATTTATCAAAGGCAATTCGGAGATGGAAGGAGTAAAAACAGATGGGTCGGGCCTTACCCAATTGGGAGGGTTATACATAGAGTACCCGTCTCAGAGTTTGATGCGAAGAAATTCTTTTCCTCCCCTTTGAACAGTTCGGCTAATATCTTAGCCAAAGCGGCAGGGGTATCCGGACCTTTCCGGCTGTAGCGAGAGGCGTCGTCCTCCCCATTGTAGTGCCACATTGGAAGCCCTCTGTATTGGAGCGGCTGAACCCCTCGCGCTATGGAGCTCGCCATAACCTCGATTACTGTGAGTCCGGACAGAGTGAGCTCTTTTATCTTGCTCATCAGCTGACGAACCTCCGCACCATCTTCCTCTTCAAGACTCCGGGGATGCCAACTGTGGCGTTTCTTCAGCGGGACGCGCGCAAATTCAGGAAGACCCTTTCAAACCGGGCCGGGAAGCGCGACGTCCTCTATATAAAACCATTCGGAGGGCCATTCATCAGGTGCCTTCCTTGGTGTGCCAGATGGATATCCGGTATCAGCGACGCACCATACTTCGGCTCCGCCCACTTCAAATATTGACCCTTCGTGATTGCGCGGGACGAGACATAACAATTTTCTCCATAGTTCAAAGTGGGCTTCAACACCCAGAAATAACTCGCATAGAGCGACGTAACCTGCGATGTGTAGGACAGAGGCGGGAGTGAGGTAGTGCAGCTGGAGGCCACAATATTCTAGAAGCCCTCGGAGGAATGGATGGACTGGAAATCCGACGCCTCTTAGCAGATAGGGGACGAAGCACACTCGCTCCCCCCGGAGGGATTGGGGAAGTCCTCCGCCTGAGTCATGCCATTGAAGGAGGCCGATCCTGCTCGAACAGGGACCAGGTCGCACGGGAGGAAGAAATCCCTGTGTTTGCAACTTTGCTAGCTGACTATGAGTCACAGAGCACTTCTCCCACCAGCTTCTCTTTGGATTGGAGCGGGAGGAGGAGCTGCGAATGCTAGCCATGATGGAATGGTTTCTCTTGGCAGTCTCTGGCGATTTTCTCGGCGCAGTGTAGCCTGGATCTAAGATCTAGTATCATTAAATAGGCGCTCTGTCTTGCGTGGACGGGGTGTAATTCGCAAAAATATCATGACTCCCCGCATTCGCTCGACACGTGGAAGACGAAGTTATTAGCGCACAGAAGCCGAGGGAAGTGATATTGGATCAATGGCCGAATATACTACTTGGAGAAGGAACCTGCCTTGCATTACTGAAGACAATATAAGTGCCGAGCACCTCACTATTGAAGACTAGTTCGGGGGCTACTGAGGGAGTCCTGGACTAAGGGGTCCTCAGGCGTCTGGCCTGTTATCCATGGGTCGGACTGATGGGCTATGAAGACATGAAGGCCGAAGAATGCACTGTGTCCGGATTGGACTCTACTTGGCGTGGAGGGCAAGCTTGGCGACCGACTATGAAGATTCCTTCTTATGTAACCGACTCCATGTAAACCTTAGATCCCCCCGGTGTCTATATAAACCGGAGGGTTTAGTCTGGAAAGGACACATTCATTACCATATTCATAGGCTAGGCCTTTAGGGTTTAGCCATTACGATCTCGTGGTAGATCAACTCTTGTAACACTCATATTCATCAAGATCAATCAAGCAGGAAGTAGGGTATTACCTCCATAGAGAGGGCCCGAACCTGGGTAAGCATCATCTTCCCCGTCTCCTATTACCATCGATTCTAAATGCACAGTTCGGGACCCCCTACCCGAGATCCGCCGGTTTTGACACCGACAAGCCCCTCACTCCTTGGGTCCGTCCTGGTCTCCGGTCGGCCCAACGGCGGCTGAGGTATGCGCGGGGCCGGGCTCTGCCGACGTAGAACACCGAACCTATCCCCGCGTCTCCTTCCTATAAGTTGTTTGCGCGTCAAGGGGGACTCCTGAGCATCGCAACTCAGGAGCCTAACTGGTCACGTAGCCCCTCACTCCTTGGGTCCGTCCTGGTCTCCGGTCGGCCCAGCGGCGGCTGAGGTATGCGTGGGGCCGGTCCCTACCGACGCAGAATGCAAAGCAAATAGGAAGAAAAATCACAAAATATCAAAGCAAATATTACAAGACATATTGTTCTCACAGTATCAAACGCAAGTTTAATGCCTCCACGAGGCATGGTGCATGTTACAGGAATAAAACGGGAAAGGAGCCGCAGGTCATCCCTGAACACCATCAATGCCTGCGAGAGGCACTCCTCCCTTGATGATGTCGCCTTCGTCTTGGCCACCGGCCGGAGCTGCAGGAGTGGCGGCGCCTCCGGTCGAAGGCGCGGAATCGAAGCCGCGGAACTTCTCCAGCAGGTCCTCCACCTGACCTTTCACGGCTGCGGCGGCCGCCGTGCAGTGTTCATCAGCCACAGGCTCCAGCAGCTCGTCAAGACGAGCGCTGGGGTCACGAAGGTGCAAGTAGCTGAATGCACGCGTCAGTGCAGCTGAAGAAAGGACAAGAGCCTTTGCCTCTGCCATGGGACCAATGCCGTCCACGACTTCCTCGAGCGCCTTCACCAAGTAGGGAAGCAGCTGGGCGGGGCCGTCCTCATCGGTGGCCAGCGGCCTCTCCAAGCCCTTTTCATAAAGTGACTTTATAGCCTCGCGGTACCTCTTCTCGAGAAGCGCGAAGGCCGCGCGGTCCTCAGCCAGGATCTTCGCCTTGGCGTCAAGATCGACCTTCTTCGCCTCCACCTTCCGCTCCAGCTCCTCCAGCCGGCCGTGTTTGGTGGCCTGCGTCTCCGCCAGCTCCCCCAGCTCGGCGTCGCGGTTCTTGATGGCGTCCTCCCGAGCCCTCATCTCCTCCTCCTTCGCCCGGCGGCCACGAGCTTCTTCTGCGTGCTCATCGCGCAGACCCTTCAGCTCGTCCTCCAGCGCCCGGCAGCGGTCGTGGGCGGCCTTCACGTCCTTCAATGCCGCCTCGTGATCGGCCGCAGCCTGTGCGGGGGCTCGCTTCTCCTTCGGAGGCCATTGCGGCCTGGTTCAGCGTCGTTCGGACCGCCGCGTCAGACTGAAGCCAGCTGGATGCCAGCTCTAGGCGCCCGGCTACCAGGCGCGGATCCGCGCCTAGGAGATCTTCCCTCAGCTGGGTCATCTCTGAAAGGGCACGCTCAAAGACAGCGGAGGAGGCAGAAGAACCTGGGAACGATGGCGCAGCAGGAGAAGGAGGCGACGCCATCACCAGGGCCTGGGAGACAAGGGCTCCTGAGCCTTTGGGACCTCGGCAGCCGAGCCGGACATCGGCACTTCCGGAGCCAGCGGGACCTCGGGGGCTGACTCCTCGTGACAATGCCCCTCCTGGTCTCGCGAGGGCGACTGGGCCAGGGAGGTGCAAGTGATATCGCCTCCTTTCTTCGCGGAGGGGGCGCGGCCGCTGCATCCTCCTTCCTCTTCTTCGCCGAAGGCAGCAGCCTGGTCAACCAAGGATGAACGTCAGGAGGCAGCAGCATAAGCAAGGGCAAGGCGAAGCTCGAGCACTTACTGGTCCACCGCGGCGTAGTCCACCCTCCGCTTGGTGAGCTTGAAGCCCGAGAGCCTCGAGGCCTGAGGTGTGGGCGCGCAGGCTTCGGGAGCAGAAGACGGCGCAGCAGAGGGGCCGGAAGCAGCTCCAGACGGCGCCAAGGCGGGAGTAACATCTCGAGAGACCAGTGACGATATGCCCCTTGTCGGGATGATGGGCAGCTCCCCCTTCTCCTGGCGGGCATCGGCCTCGGCGTCGTCAGAAAGGGCGCGGAGGATGTCAGCTTTGCTTAAGGGGGAGGTCTCCCCAATCCCTTCGGGGGTCACCTCCGAGTCTTCCTCCTCCCCCTCTTCCTCCCCGTGGGACTCGTCAGAAGACAGCTCCACCGGCTTCGGCGATGCAGGGGCCCCGGTAGGCGCCGGCGGCACCAGCCCGCGACCGTCAAAAGTCGGCCTGGAAGCCACGATCTGCTCCCAGTCCTTGCGGCAATCAAGAGGACAGCTCCTGACCAAAAGAGATCATGTGGGTATGCTCCACACATCCAGATGCTCATCAACTCCATGATGGGCACAGGCACATATTGGATAAAGAACACCTTCCCTTGAGGCCTGACTTTGAGGACAACACAGTTGTCATGGATGCTGAAGATCCCACATCAGTAGAGGCTCAAGAGAAGAGGGAGAAAGCAAGAGCTAAGAAGGCAACCAAGATGCCAAGTGCTGAAGAGGCTTCACAAGTTTTCCTCAAGTCAAAGCAAGATCAACTTGGATATCTTATTCAAGCCACTCTGAGGATTGAGAAAGGATTGGCCACCTTGATTCAGAATCAAGAGAGCCTGGAGAGTATCATTGAAAGAAAGTTTTATGATCTTGACTTGAAGGTGACAGAAATGCAAACAACTGTTGAGCAGCTCCAGGAAGAAGCTGAAGAGAGGAAAGGGAAAGCTACCACAGATGCTTTTCAAGGAGTGCCTAGGGCATAGAGATCTGCAGTAGTGCCTGTGACACACACAAGAGCTACAACTTCAGCACCTGCAGCCACAGCTTCAGTTGCCCCTCCGGTTGCAACTCCACTAGCTCCAACAACCTCAACAGATGCATTTGTCCTTGGAGTCCTCTCCACGCCACCTCCCAAAGATCAAGCCTAGAGAGACGCATAGCACTATGCATTTTCGAGCTTTTTGGTAACTTGTTGCCAAGGGGGAGAAAGTGTATAGATCATAGGCCGAGAGAGAGAGAGAGAGATTTTCTTCTTTTTGTTATCTCTTTTGCTACTTGTTTGGTACTTATTTGTTTGCTTGCCTGGATGATACTCTATGTTTATGTGTGTGAGACACTTGTATGGTGATGTGTTTGATCATATCATACTTTAATGCTTGTGCTTGAATGATGATATCATTTATCTCTCTTGTGTGATCATTCACTTTGCGTTGGTTATGAGTGCATATTTCATAGTCTATCATTTCGAGTGCTACACGAAGATGTATGTGACATGGAAGAGTAACCCATGATCCTAATCGATTTTGCATTTGGATTGAAAAGCAAATTTTAAATAATGCACAAATTTAGGGGGAGCTCTTGCTTATCACATACTTCTCAAAGTGACGATATATTTCATTCTTATTATCATTTGTTGAAGCTTTGATCTATATGTTGTCATCAATTACCAAAAAGGGGGAGATTGAAAGTGCAACTAATCCCTGGGTGGTTTTGGTAATTCTTAACAACATATAGCTCCCTGAACTAACACTCTTTCAAGATGATCATTTTATAAAGTTCAACGATTGGCATGGCATGGAGTAGAGACGTGGACCCCTCAAAATGCTAAGGACACATATTGGCTCAAGCTCAAGACTCTACATTTTCATTTTAGTGATCCAAGATCACATTGAGCCCATAGGAAAAGCCAATACTATTAAAAGGGGATGAGGTGTTGCTTCATGGCTTGCTTGCTTGACATGCTTAGTGATATGCTCCAAAAGCCCTCAACCACTTTCTCATATCCACATATGTCCCAAACCAAAAGTCAAACTCGGCCGCACCGATTTGATCTATCCGGCACCACCGAGTTCATTTGACATAGCCACTGCCAGAAACCCTAATCAGTTCGGTCTCACCGATAGGGATCTCGGGCTCACCGAGATGGGATTGCAAACTCTCTGTTTCCCTTCGTAACGGTTTTTTCTAACCGAGATGAGCGATCGGTCCCACCGTGTTCGCAATGCAAACTCTCTCTTTCCTTTTCGTAACATTTTGGTCCCACCGAAATGATCGATCGGTCCCACCGAGTTTGCCTGACCAACTCTTTGTTTGCCTATTACAGAAATCGGTCTCACCGAGTTCATGTGATCGGTCTCACCGAGATTACGTTATGCACTAACCCTAATGAAATGGTCCCACCGAATTGACATGTCGCTCCCACCGAAAATCCTAACATGCACATTTTGAACTAAATCGGTCTGACCGAGTTTCACTATTCGGTCTCACCGAGTTTGCTAAATTGTGTGTAATGGTTAGATCTTCTGTGGAGGCTATATATACCCCTCCACCCATCCTCCATTCGTGGAGAGAGCCATCAGAACGTGCCTACACTTCTAGCATTCATTTTCTGAGAGAGAACCACCTACTCATGTGTTGAGACCAAGATATTCCAATCGAACCTCAAGAATCTTGATCTCTAGCCTTCCCAAGTTGCTTTCCACTCAAATCATCTTTCCACCAAATCCAACTCTGTGAGAGAGAGTTGAGTGTTGGGGAGACTATCATTTGAAGCACAAGAGCAAGGAGTTCATCAACACACCATCTATTACCTTTTCGAGAGTGGTGTCTCCTAGATTGGTTAGGTGTCACTTGGGAGTTTGTACGGGCAAGGATATCGCCTACTTCGTGAAGATCTACCCTAGTGAGGCAAGTCCTTCGTGGGTGATGGCCATGGTGGGATAGACAAGGTTGCTTCTTTGTGGACCCTTCGTGGGTGGAGCCCTCCGTGGACTCACGCAACCGTTACCCTTCGTGGGTTGAAGTCTCCATCAACATGGATGTACGATAGCACCACCTATCGCAACCACGGGAAAAATCTTCGTGTCTACATTGCGTTTGCTCCCTCCAAAATCCTCCCTTTTATCTTCATATGCAATGATTTACATTCCGCTACTATATTCTTAGAATTGCATGTGTAGGTTGATTGCTTGACTTGTGACAAGTTGCTAAAATCTGCCAAGACTTAAAATTGGGAAAGGGCTAGATTTTTATTTGGTCAAGTAGTCTAATCGCCCCTCTAAACATAATTTCAACCCTACACACCCACGCACCAGTGGAAGCCCCATGCTCCGCGCTGGCGGACGACACGGTCGACAAGCGACTATGCGCACGCACTAGTGGAAGCCCCATGCTCCACGCTCATGGACGACACGGTCGAGGAGCGGCTATCCCATGCTAAATGGAAGCACCATGCTCTGGTTGGTGAATAAACAACTGAGGGCACCCTATTGGATGCAGCAACCTCAGGATGGCCTATAGGCTCGTTGTACGGTCCTACCATGCTGCTTTCCCTACGCGAGGGGGCTGGGCAGGGGGCTATGCTCAGGCCAGGCCTGGCGCACGCCACCTCACCAGGTCTCTCGCACTGGTCTTCTCGCGTCCCTCCCTGGCAAAAGTTGGCGATGAAAGGTATGGAGGACTTCGGATTAACTCGGACGTTGCTCACATTTCCTTCATGAGGGCTGTTCGTACATCAAGGGGACCCCTGAGCATCGCGACTCAGGGGCCTCACTGGTCACGTAGCCCATCACCCCTTGGCCTCGTCCTGGTGATCCGGACGACCCAATGGCGGTCGAGGTATGGACGGGGCCGGGCCCTACTGACGCAGAACACTAAGGCAGACAGGAAAGAAACCGAGCACAGAAAGGAAATCATGGAGTTCCAGAAAGTTATTACAAAACATAATGTTCCACAAATTCAAGCAGAAGTTCTCACGCCTCCGTGAGGCACGATAAATGTTGCAGGGTCGAGCTCAAGGAAGAATCGCCACCGTCGCCCTGCCCGCTGTTGCCTCTCGCTGTGGTCGTTGGAAGCCCGTCGTCGATGATTGTGCCACCATTATCGCCGTCACCGGCCTCTGCCGCCAGGGCTTCGGGGTCAGCAACGCAGAGGAACTTCCCCAGCAAGGCGTCCACTTGCCCCTTCACGGCTACAACGACAGCGGTACAAGACTCAAGGGCCACCGGTTCGATCAGTGTGCTGAGGTCAAAGCATGGGTCCCGAAGGTGGAGGTGGATGAAGACGCGCGTCGCGGCCGCTGTAAAAAACGAGCGGCACTCCCCCTCCACCCAATAGTCTACTCCAGTGGCGGCACACTCAAGTGCCTTAACCATATTGGGGAAAAGACCGGCAAGGCCGTGCTCAGGGGTCGCCAGCTTCTCTTTGTACCCTCCCCCGCAGATGGAGCGCGGCGCCTTGCGAGACCCGAGCTCGAGGGAGAGGAAGGCCTCACGTTTCGCAGCCGCTGTTTTCTTGGCGGCAACGAGGGCCTTTTCCCTGGCCTCCAGCTAGGCCATCACCTCGGATACGTGTTGGGCATGGGATGCTTGGGCCTGGTCCACCTCCTCCTTCAGCTTGCCCAGGCGGTAACACTCCACGGCTTGGTTAGAGGTCGCCTGGGCCACCTTGGCATCGCGATCGGCGAGCGTCGCTTAACTGGCCTTGAGGTCCTCCTTTCGCTGCTGAAGACGTTGGATGTGGGCCGCCTGCTCCTCGCGGAGAGCCTTCAGCTCAGCCTCCACCTTGTTGCAGCGCTCCTTGGCGGACGCTACGTCGGCCAGCGCCGCGTCACAAGCCCCAATGGCTTCGTTGGCCTCCATCTTGCTCTCCGCGACGACGGCCTCGGCCATGCTGTCCTAGCGGACGTGTCGGCCTAGATCCACCCCGAGATTTGCCCCATGCATTCCCCTACCAGGCACTTGTCGGTGTCTTGGGGATCGGCCCGGAGCTGGTCCAGCGCGGCGAAGGCTTCCTCCAGAGCCCCGGGTCTGACGAGGGGGTTGCAGCCGCCAGTGCAAGGGCCTGGGCAGGAGGCGGCACCGGAACGTGGGTTGGCGTCGCCACCAGGGAAGCAGCATCAAGGGCAAGTTTGGGCACTGGAGCCTCCGAACCCCCCGCGGGCACGACCAGGATGGGCGGCTCCGGGGCCTGATGGCTCGCGGGGGAAGACTCCTCCTGAGGCTCCACCACCATGCCTTGGGGGCCCACGCAGTCTCAAGGGAGCGCGAAGCGACCTCTTCAGCTTGTGCCGGTGGTGAGCGGCAGCGCCTCCGAGGTCCCGGCTCCTTCTTTCCTCTTCTTCACCACGACGCTCATCCTGGTCAGCAGGAGGGGAGCGCTGTGGGCATGGTATCAAAGGGCGACAAACAGAAACAAGGAAAGGTACTTACTCATTAGGGGCCATGCACGCCCACTTCCTAGCCGGGGCCGAGGCACCTCCGATCTTCCTAGGCGCGGCCTTTGTCGCGTCTTGGAGGTTGGCGGGGCACACGACGGCTAGCCTCGGTGCGTCACCAACGGTCGACAAGGTGGAAGCATCTCCTTGAGGAGGGGTGCCAACCTGCTCTTCTTCGGGGTCACATGGCCTAGCCTCAGTAGGGCCCGGGGAGAGGCCCCGGACCTCATAACGATCCCAGTGGAGCGTGGGGATTCCACGGCCGGGGGCTCAACGGCGTCATCGTCATCCGTGAGGCTGCGGAGAAGCTGGCTCTAGGATGGAGGAGAGATCTCCGCCACGTCATCCTCGGTCGCCTCTGAGTCTTCCTCACCCTCTTCGCCGGCGTTGTCGCCGAAATACACTAGCATCAGGGGTTGGGGAGCTCGGGCGGCACGATCCCCAGCCCGGTGAAGATAGGCATGGCGGCAACCAGCGCCGCCCGGTTGGCATGGCGGTACAGCGGGGTGTAGGCCTCCGAGAGGTTGCCCGGCTCCCCCTCAAGCAGGGTGTTCATGGCCTTGTCCAGCTCCTCGCTCGTCAAGCCCTCCGAGCGCAGTATGAGATCGCCCGCCGCGCCCTTGTAGGTGTAGAAGGAAGGACGAATGTGACCGGATCTGGAGGTTCTCTCGGCTGGGAGAAAGGGGATCTAGAGGGAGGCGTAGAGGAGGCAATGATGGCTCGGTAGTGGGCGCCAGTCTTTTGTCAGCCTACGCAGTTGCCGAGGCGCGTGGGGGAGCAGAGATGCCCATGTCCCATCAAGCGCAACGCGTTGGCTTGGCCCCAAGCGATTGGGGCCCACGACACTTCGCCCTTTCCGTTTGGCTTCGCCTCGAAGCCAAGTCCAAGCGCGCCTTGGGCCCAAGGGCTACTGTCGGTGTTCTGGCAACCAGGGTACCCAGACTTACATGCCTGCGGCCCATGGCATGGCTCCATTGACGGCCTGGTACGGCCTATGTACAATACTACCAAGACAAAACCCTCGCGAGGGGCCAAGCCTCGCGAGGGGGACGACACCAAGACCTCCGGAGGGAGCGGCCTCCCAAGGCGGCCTCCGAAGGAGCGAGATTTCTATGCAGGTACCCCGCCTTAGGGGGCTACCATGATGTGAGTCGTGACAACCAAGGTAGGTGGCGCCAGCTGGCGTAGAGAAGGCAGTTTCCTCTATGGTGCTAAGGAGGCAAGGATAGGCGTGGGTTCCCGAGGAATCTGGCAAAGGTTTCCATTCCGGTGCAACGAGACCAGGACCTCCAGGACGGTAGGACGGATGTCATCGCCGAGCCCACAGGTGCATCACGACCAGAAGCATTGCAGACAAAGACCACCTTTTTGTCAGGATAAGATGTAGTACTTGTCCCCTTTGAAATTGGCCACTTTGGAATCCCTTCCCGCCGGTGTTTTGGGGGAAGAGGACCGAGGCCACTATAAATATAGGTTAGCCACCACCGTAGAGGGGATGGCTCATTCCCTCATCCATAGACCTTGCGAGGTTGTTCTTCCCTTGTACAAGTTCATCCTCAGCCCCTCGTGTGGCCAATCCACCATAAAGCGGGAGTAGGATCTTACACCACAAGGTCGCCCGAAACTGGGTAAACCGTTGTGTTCATCTTCTTCCTTTTTGAGCCAATTGAGCTAGGCCGTGGGGCGACCTGCTGGTAGGCTGGATAGGTTGAGTTCTTTGCACACGCCCCAGAGTATGAACCTTTCTTGGGTCTGCGGAGCCCTGAATCCGACACGTGCTCACCGCCCCCGGCCACACTCAAGCCCGCGGTCGCCGCGCCCACGTGTGCCCCTGGACGCGCCCCCGAATGGGTCCAGCCACACTTGTGCGCATCCCGCGTCAGCACCCTCCTGTCCCCGTTGCCTGCTGCGGCCTCCTGCTCGCATGGTCGAGCCTTGCCCCCGCTCGCCCCGCTCCGTCCGTGCCCTGGTCTCCCCCTGAATGTGCTCCTCGCGCCCGGCCCGCTCCAAGCCGCGTCGCTGCCCCCTGCCGGCCCGCGCTCTCGCCCGCACCGCCGTTTCCCTGCTCACCGGTCGTTGCCTACTCCTGCTGCTCTGTTTTTGTACCGCCACCCAGCCGCGCGCTAGCCACACCGACCACGTCCCGCGCCCGGCCACCGGAGCCCGACCCGTCACACCCTCTGCCCCTCCCCTGTGTGCGGTCGTGCACAGGTGGGAGGTGGCTTGTGCCACTGCCTAGTGGGGCCACCCCTGTAAAAAGAAAAAGAAAAGAAAGAAACGAAAAATGATTAGATAAATAAAAAATAATTAATAAAATAAGTAAGTAATTAATTAGATAATTAACCGAATTAACGATGTTAGTTAGGTTGTCAGACTATGATAGGGAGCCCCACCCACTATTGACTAGTCAACTTTGACTAGTCAACTTTGACTAGTCAACTTTGACTAGTCAATTGGACCCCCTGGCCCCATTGACACCCCTAGGGTACACTTCTGTGTACACCTAGCATTTTAGCCTTTCATTTTGAATTAAATTAATTTCAGAAAAATTTTTAAAACTTTCAAAATTAATACAAAATAATCTGTAACTTGGATGAAAATAATTTATATATGAAAGTTGCTCAGAAAAATATAACGAATCCAAATATGCAATCCACTCATCTGTCACATGCCTCTAACATGATGAAAATGGATCCTTCCCATCCAATTCATCTGTCAAAAAATGGCAAACACCGGGAAAACTTTCCCAGATGTTTTCCCTCTTCGTCTGTATCACTTAGCACTTTGTTAGGTCACCCTAGCACTGCATCTTGCCATGTCATGCATCATGAGGCATCTGTTTGCTTTATACTTATTATTTCTTCCCCCTCTTCTCTCCAGTAGACACGAGACTGATGCTACTGCTGGGTACGATTACGGTGTCGATGACCTTCCCTCTCGACAAAGCTTCCAGGCAAGCAAAACCCCCTTGATCATTTTGATACCGCCTACTCTTTCCCTCTACCACTTGCATTAGAGTAGTGATACTGTTACTCTCTTATCAGTTGATCCTGTACTGCTGCATAGCCTATCCTAGCTACTGTTGTTATACTTTTACCTATTATCCTAAATGCTTAGTATATGTATGCTAGTAGTCCATTAGTGGCCCTTGATACGTCTCCAACGTATCTATATTTTTTGATTGTTCCATGCTATTTTATTATCTATTTTGGATGTTTTGTATAGATTACTATGCTATTCTATATAATTTTTGGGACTAACTTATTAATCCAGAGCCCCGTTCCAGTTTGTGTTTTTTTCCCTTGTTTTTGAGTTTTACAGAAAAGGAATATCAAACAGAGTCCAAACGGAATAAAACTTTACGGTGATTTTTCTTGGACCAGAAGACACATGTAGGACTTGGAGATGAAGTTAGAGGAGTCCCGAGGCAGCCACAAACCTCAGGGGCGCCCTGAGGGCTTGTGTGCCCCTTGGAGCTCCTCCAACTCTAATTCTTGGCCCATAAATTCAGAAATATTCCCAAACCAATAGAAGCGTCCACCAAAATACTTTCCCGCCGCCACAAGCCTCTGTTTTCATGAGATCCCATCTTAGGGACTGTTCTGAGATCGTGCTAGAGGAGGATTCGATCATGGAGGGCATCTACGTCAAATCTATTGCCCTACCGATGAAGCGTGAGTAGTTTACCACAGACCTACGGGTCCATAGCTAGTAGCTAGATGGCTTCTTATCTCTCTTTGATCTTCAATACAATGTTCTCCTCGATGTTGTTGGAGTTCTATCCGATGTAACATTTTTTGTGGTTTGTCGATATCTGATGAATTGTGGATTTATGATCAGATTATCTATGAATATTATTTGAGTCTTCTCTCAATTCTTATATGCATGATCTGATATCTGTGTATTTCTCTTTGAATTATCGGTTTGGTTTGGCCAACTAGTTTGGTTTTTCTTGCAATGGGAGAGGTGCTTAGTTTTGGGTTCAATCTTGCGGTGTCCTCACCGAGTGACAAAGTAGGGCTAACGAGGCACGTATTGTATTGTTGCCATCAAGGGTAAAAAGATGGGGTTTTCATCATATTGCTTGATTTTATCCCTCTACATCATGTCATCTTACTTCAGGCGTTACTCCATTCTTATGAACTTAATACTCTAGATGCATGTTGGATAGCGGTCGATGTGTGGAATAATAGAAGTAGATGCAGGCAGGAGTCGGTCTACTTGACACGGACGTGATGCCTATATTCATAATCATTGCCTTGGATATTGTCAGAACTTTGCACTTTTCTATCAATTGCTCGACAGTAATGTGTTCACCCACCATATTATTTTCTTCAAGAGAAAAGCCTCTAGTGAAACTTATGGCCCCTGGGTCTATTTTCCATCATATATTTTCAGATCTATAAACCAAAAAACCCAAAAATACCTTGCTACAATTTATCTATCTCTATCAGATCTCATCCTTGCAAGTGACCGCGAAGGGATTGACAACCCCTTTATAGCGTTGGGTGCAAGTTTT
This sequence comes from Triticum aestivum, assembly GCF_018294505.1. Lineage (NCBI taxonomy): Eukaryota > Viridiplantae > Streptophyta > Magnoliopsida > Poales > Poaceae > Triticum > Triticum aestivum. The sequence continues at coordinate 236,272,695 of NC_057805.1, forward strand.
TCATTGTTTGTGCAGGTGCATAGATTGGAGACTTGCGTGTATCTACTACTGGATTGATACCTTGGTTCTTAAATGAGGGAAATACTTATCTGTACTTTGCTGCATCACCCTTTCCTCTTCAAGGGAAAAACCAACGCAAGCTAAGAAGTAGAAGGAAGAATTTCTGGCGCCATGGCCAGGGAGATCTACATCAAGCCTACCAAGTACCCACCATAAACTCTCATCTCTTGCATTACATTATTTTCCACTTGACTCTCTTTTTCCTCTCTCCCACTTCTAAAACATTTTCAGAAAAACACAAAAAATTTGCCTTTTTATTTGCCTTTCTTCCGTTTGTCTTTTCGTTTGCTCGTTTGCCCCAATGGCTCAACCCAAGAGCTTTGATACTTACTATAGGAAGTTGGAAGAGATTGAAAATAATGCCAAAAGTTTCACGTCCTTACAATTTGAGCATAATAGTTTTTGTAGAAACGAACTTAAAGTGCAAAAAACTGGGATGAAGTATATTAATAAAGAGCTTGATGATGTTACTAAGGAATTGTGGTCTTAAATCTCAATTTGTTCATATTGAAAATTTAGTAGGCCAAATTTCCGATAAGCAAACCACTTTGATAAATAAGATGGCCACTAAACCGGAGTATTGCGAAAATAGTGATGAAGATCTTAAAGTGACTGGTGAGACTCCTACTGAATCTTTATTTGCTAATATAAATGTTGATAAAGATGGGACTAGAGATGAGTCAACTTTAGCTAGAAGGCGTCCCAATAACTCGGAGTTTATATATCTTAATGCAAAAATTGATAAAAGTGGGATTGGAGATGTCAAAACTTTAAGTAGCGATGAACCCACTCTTTTGGATTACAAGGATTTTAATTATGATAATTGATAGATTGTATTTCCTTGTTGCAATCCATGTTGAATTCTCCTCATGCTTACAATCAAAATAAAGCTTTTACTAAACATATCGTTGATGCTATGATGAGATCTTTTGAAGAAAAGCTTGAATTGGAAGTTTAGATTCCTAGAAAACTTTATGATGAGTGGGAACCTACTATTAAGATTAAGATTAAAGATTATGAGTGCCATGCTTTGTGTGATTTAGGTGCTAGCATTTCCATGATTCCACAAACTTTATCTGATGTGTTAGGTTTCCGTCAATTTGATGATTGTTCTTTGAATTTGCATCTAGCGGATTCCACCATTAAGAAACCTATGGGAAGGATTAATGATGTTCTTATTGTTGCAAAAAGGAATTATGTGCCCGTAGATTTCATTGTTCTTGATATAGACTGCAATCCTAAATTGTCGGTGTTCTAGGAACGGGGCTATCCAGACTTGCCTGCCTGCGACCCACGGCGTGGCTCCAACAACGGCCTGGTAGGGCCCAGCTTCAGCATCAACGACTCAAGACCCTGGCGAGGGGCCAAGCCTCGCCAGGCGGGCGACGCCAAGACACCCACAAGGAGCGGCCTCCTCAAGCTGGCTCCCGAGGGGTGGAGAGTTCCATGCAAGTTACCTCGCGAGGTCCAGATGACGTGAGCCATGACGACCAAGGCCAGGCGGGCGCCAGCGGGCACAGTGTACCAGTTTCCTCTTTGGTGCTAAGGAGGCAAGCACAGGCTCGGAGTCTCGAAGAATCAACCAAAGGTTTCCATTCCCGTGCAATAAGACCAAGACCGCCAGAATGGCAGGACGGAGGTCATTGCCGAGCCCACCACGGTGTCACGACGAGAGGATTTTGAAGGAGAAGACTACTTTTGTCAGGATAGCATGTACTAGTTTTCTCCCTTTGAATTTGGCCGTTGTGGGATCCCTTCCTGCCTTCATTTGGGAAGAGGACCAAGGCCACTATAAATAGGACTTAGCCACCACCATAGAGGAGGACGGATCCATCCCACACTTACAACCACCAGCTCACTCGAGATCAAGGACACCTCTCCTCCTAAGGTTGTTCACCACTGTACTAGTTCATCCTCAGCCCCTCGAGGCTAATCCACCACAAAGCAGGAGTAGGGTTTTACACCACAAGGTGGCCCGAACCTGGGTAAACTGATGTGTCTCTTTGCCAATCAGTTCGTTGAGCTAGGCCGTGAGATTAGTGAGTAGGCAGACTGGGGAGGACGAATTCTTCGCATGCACCCCAGAGTTCGAACCTCTCAAGGGTTTGCGGAACCTGAAATCCGACATTTGACGCGCTAGGTAGGGGTGCGTCGAAGCTTCGCCTCTCCATCCGCTTCGCCTCTCCATTCAGCTCTCATGGGAGGCGCCGCTCCTCCGGCCAGATCAACGGTCACACACGAAGGCACCATGGGTCTCCGGGCTTCACCCCCGCCTTACGACAAGTGCAGTGGCGCCCAAGTTCAGGCCGGAGATGCCGCCTCGCTACGATGACGCGGCGGACTGGGTGGGGTTTCTCCAGGCATATGAAGAGGTAGTTCTGGTGGCAGATGGTGACGATAAGGTCATGGCGAATTGGCTCCCTATGGCCCTCAGGGGCGCCCCACGCGCCTGGCTCCTAAGCCTGCCGGAATCTTCAGTGGCCTCCTGGGAGGAGCTCCGAGCCCTTTTCGTCATGCGCTTCGGGACGCCAGCACCCTACGCCATCGCAGCCATCCTCAGCGGCTCACAGGCACCGCCCTCGGATCGCCACATCAAGCAGTTCTTTCGCCAAGCGGGCGCGCTCCACGTGCAGCAGGCGACAGCGCCAGGTTGGGCGGCGCCTAGGGCTGACCTCATCTTCGACTCCGGGGACCACCCCACGGTCACTGCCGGCGTCGGTGCGCTCCCGATGCTCTGCACCCCCACCATCTGCAACATGGCGGTCACCAAGACCCTCATCGGCGGTGGGGCCGGCCTCAATGTGCTCTCTTTGGAAGCATTCGGCCTGCTTCATGTGCCCCATGGCCAGCTCCGCCCTACGAAGCCCTACTCCGGGGTCGCCGACGGCTCCACCAGCCCCCTCAGGCAGATCCGCCTCCCCGTCACCTTCGGCACCCGCGACAACTACCGCATCGAGCTTATCGACATCGACATCGCTCGCATCGGCCTCCCGTACAACGCCATCCTCGGGTACCCGGCCCTGGCCAAGTTCATGGCAGCGACTCACCCTACCTACAACCTTCACCGTGGCAGGAGACACCAAGGACGCGTTGTTGGCCCTCAAGCCCGCCTTCAGGGCCGCGGAGACCGCACGGCCAACAGAGGAAGTGGCCCCAGAGGCCCGGGGGACTGCGCTAGCAAAGAAGAAGCAGCTGTTCTCTCAAGAACGGGCCAAGACGAAGCAGGTGCTAGCCGATGAAGAAGGGGCATCAGGTGCCACCTTCACCATTGGTGCCAACCTCTCTCCAGATCAAGAAAAGGCGTTGGTCGACTTCTTGCACGCGAACAAGGAAGTGTTCGCATGGGAGCCCAAGGATCTAGTTGGGATCCCGAGGGGAATAATCGAGCATCATCTGAGAGTGTGCCCCAATGCACGACTAGTGAAGCAGAAGGCGCGGCGGCAGTCCATAGAGAAGCAGTCGTTCATCGTCCAAGAAACCCGCAAGCTGCAAGATGCTGGTGTCATTCGGGAGGTGCGGTACCAAGAATGGTTGGCGAACACGGTCACCGTCCCCAAGAAGGGCGGAAAGGAGCACATGTGCGTCGACTTCACCAACCTCAACAAGGCTTTCCCTCAAGATCACTTTCCGTTTCCACGCATCGATCAGATCGTCGACTCCACCGCCGAGTGCGACCTGCAGTACTTCCTGGACGCCTTCTCATGCTACCACCAAATCAAGATGGTGGTGCAAGATGCTGAGAAGACGGCTTTCCTAACCCCATGCGGGGTGTACTGTTACACCTGCATGCCGTTCAGACTTCCTAACGCCGGAGCAACCTTCCAGTGGCTGATGCACATTGCTCTGGGTCAGCAGCTCGGGGGGGAACGCTGAGGCATACGTCGACGACATAGTGGTGAAGTCTCGGGAGGCGAGGACCCTTATCGAAGACCTGGAAGAAACATTTGCCAGCCTACACAAGGTAGATATGCGACTCAACCCGGAGAAATGTGTGTTCGGCGTCTCGTCCGGCAAGCTGCTGGGTTTCTTGGTGTCGCGCAGAGGGATCGAGGCTAACCCAGAGAAAGTCAAGGCCATAGAAAGGATGAGCCCGCCGTAGACTCTCAAGGAGATGCAAAAGCTGGCGGGTTGCATGACCTCGCTGGGGCGTTTCATCTCCAAGTTGGGAGAATGTGCCCTCCCGTTCTTCAAGCTGATGAAAAAGAAGGGACCATTCGAGTGGACTTCAGAGGCTAACACGACCTTCCAAGACCTCAAGAACTACCTCACCAGCCCGCGGGTGATGGTGGCGCCACATCCCCTTGAGCCCCTGGTGCTCTACTTGGCTGCTACGCCTCACTCAGCCAGCGCGGTGCTAGTGGCAGTAAGGGAGGAGCGCCTGGACAAGGGCTCACGACGGGGCGCCCCGTCTCTAGATGGGGTGCCGCGGTCTCAAGATGGCGCTCCCGAGGCTCCGACTGCACCACCGGCCAACAACGCTCCTGAGACCACGGCCAACTCCACAGGCAGTGGGCCTCCAGAGGACGGTGCTCCTAAGGGCGCGGCTCCCATGGCGGATGATAAGGCTCCTGAGGGCATGCAGACTCAGGAGTTGCAGGACCTCACCAATGCCTCCTCCCTCGTCGAGCACCCGGTATACTTCGTCAGCATGGTGCTGCGAGACACTTGGGTGCGCTACCCCATGCCACAGAAGCTACTACTCGCGCTCCTTGTCGCCTCCCGAAAGCTGCGCCACTACTTCCAAGGCCACCCCAACAAAGTTTTCTCAGCGTACCCTCTGGAGAGGATGCTCCGGAGCCCCAACGCTGCAGAAAGGGTTGCCGAATGGAACATTGAGCCCCAGGCGTACCAGTTGGAGTTCAGCACCACCAGGGTCATCAAGGGTGCAGCCCTCGCCGACTTCGTGGCGGAATGGACTGATGTCCCTGACCATGAAGTGTGCAAGGACTGCTCCCTCACACCCGATGATGAGGCACCAGATGTCTGGATCATGTACTTCGATGGCGCGTTCTCACGCCATGTCGCGGGGGCTGGAGCTGTGCTCATTTCGCCCACCAAAGACAAGCTCTACTACGCCGTGCAACTCTGCTTCCAGCACCGCGAGAAGGTAACCAACAACATTGCGGAGTATGAAGGCCTGGTCACAGTACTCAAGGCTGCGGCAACACTGGGGGTCAGGCGCCTCACCAACAGGGGCGACTCGCAACTCCTCGTCAACTTCTCCAACAAGGAGTACACATCGAAGGATGAGCACATGGAGGCATACCTTGAGGATGTACGCAAAATTGAGAAACGATTCTTGGGCCTGGAATTGTAGCACGTGCCACGAGGCACAAACAAGGAGGCGGGTGATATCGCCAAGAGGCCGTCCCAGCGTCTGCCTCAGGAGCCTGGCGTCTTCGAGGAGCAGCTCTTCAAGCCGTCTGCAGCTCCACCCATAGCAGAACCATCACTACCTCATGAGGACCTCCCTCAGGCTCCTCCGTCGGGCGCCCCGACTTATGGCCCGACCTCAGGAGCTCGCCTCCTCCTCGTGCTGGAACCTCAGGAGGGGTGTTGGACCGAGGAGTTCAGGGCGTACCTACTTTGTGTTACCCTACCGGAGAAGGAGGAAGACGCGGATCGTGTGGCCCGCCAGGCCACAGCATACTGCATCCGGGACGATGAGCTCTATCGGAGGTGCCCAAATGACATTTCCTTATGGTGCATTTCCATGGAGCAGTGATGTGAGCTGCTGGCCGATATACATCGTGGGGACTGTGGGCAGCATTCTTCGTCGTGCACCCTCGTGGGCAAGGCATTCCGCAACGGGTTCTACTAGCCCACGGTGCTCAACGATGCTACTGAGCTAGTGAAGTCCTGTGAAGCCTGCCAGTTCCACGCCAAGTAGATCCACCAGCCCGCTCAGGGCCTCCAGACCATCCCGCTCACCTGGCCGTTCATGGTCTAGGGGCTAGACATCTTGGGACCATTCCCACGAGCGCCCGGGGGCTACCGCTACCTCTACGTCGCCATCGAAAAGTTCAACAAGTGGGCGGAAGTGGAAGCCATCCGCACCATCCCGGCTGGCTCGGCCGTCAAGTTCATCAAAGGCCTCGTGAGCCGGTTCGGGGTTCGTAATCGCATCATCCCCGACAATGGCTCACAGTTCACCAGCAACCTTTTCAAAATATATTGTGCTAACTTTTGAACGCAGATATGCTATGCTTCGGTGGCACACCCCAGGAGAAATGGCCAGGTCGAGCACGCCAACGCAGAGCCCCTAAGAGGCCTCAAGGCAAGGACCTTCAAGAAGAAGCATGAGGCCTGTAGCAGGGGCTAGCTCGATGAGCTCCAGTCCGTGTTGTGATCCATCCGGACCACCACAACCAAGTCGATGGGCAAGTCTCTGTTCTTCCTTGTCTATGGAGCCGAAGAGGTTCTCCCTCATGATGTCAAGCATCGCTCCATGTGGGTCGTGGCGTTTGATCAGGTATGATAGGACACCCCGCGGGGGATGGATCTCGTGCGGGGGGGGGAATGCCGCCGTCAAGCCTCGCTCCGAGTGGCAAAGTACCAGCAGGCGCTGCGGCGGTACCACTACCTCAGCGTCCGCTCTAGGACGCTCGAGGTGGGTGATCTCGTCCTGAGGCGGGTGCTCTCCAGGGAGGGGCTGCATAAGCTCTCACCCATGTGGGAGGGCCTGTTCAGGATCGCCCGTGTCTCCAGGCCTGGCGCCGCGCACCTGGAGACGCAGGACGGGGTCCCCATCCAGAACGCTTGGAACATCCAGCACCTCTGGAAGTTCTACCCATGAAGCAAGGCCCCGTGCCTGTGAAGGTCTCCGCTCGTGACACTATCACATAATAATGAGTGGGGCTGTACATGCCCCAGAGTCTCCTAAGCGTCGCCTGCGGGCCTCACAGGGGCTCCCTCCCACCTACTAGTGGTAGCACTTAGCTCCGCGCTGGTGAGAAGACTAGACTAGGTGCCGGACGCGGCTGTTCGTTTGCTTGCTTTCTATAGTTGGTTTGCAACTTCTTAATGGAATTTGGAGTTTTCGCGTCCCTCGTTTACCAGAGCTGGATTTTTCTTTCGTCTTATTCGTTCACCTTTCCAGTGTTGTCCCAGGAAGAGCGGCAGTTGCCCGTTGCTCCTCCTCACGCATCCCGTGCGCGGGGGCTAGGCAGGTGTGTGCGCTTCGCGCTCGTCCGCGACCACACCTCACCGAAGCCCCGTCGCCTCAAAGCTTCGGTACTTGAATCCTCGCGAGACACTCTCAAACGAGCTCGTGGGCACGCGCACCCTCTCAAGTCTGTTCCTCCGGGTATCGCGACGCGGTGCACCAGCCACAAACAACCCACGCTCGGGGGCTCGCGCAAGGAAGAGCATGACACCCTGTTAAGTTTTCTAATGATTCTGCACACTTCACCGGATGCTCCTGAGTCGTTAAGAAGCAGACCTCACCAGAGGATTCTGGAGAGGCATACCCTCGCGAGGCGGGAAACTGCAGCGAGCATATCAAGCTAAGTTATCCTAATCACACCTGATCGGAATATTGGTATCTCGACACAACATCAAAATAACAAACGTAGCATAGTGGCATAAGTGCCATAGTTGATTACACACCCCAGTGGGGCCCTCTACTTTTTTCAATGTGGGAGAAAGGAAAGGTTAAACAAAAGTGGCCCGCACGACTCCAACAGGCCAGGCCCTGGCAGCCCCGGGGCTCAGTCCAAGTCCTCCTCCCGCTTCACCGGAGCGCGGCGACGAGACAACCCGTCGCCCTCCCTGATACGAGCCTGGCGACGTGGTGGTTGGTCGTAGCCACCGTTGCTGGTGCTGTCGCCGGAGGAGGAGCTGCCGCTGCTGAAGGAAGCGCGACCGTCGCCAAGGGCAAACTCACCTCGCAGCAGTCGCGACCGTCAAGGCCAAACTCACAGCTGTCGTCTTCCGGGCAGCACCCCGCATGATGGCCGTCCTCACCGAACATCCTCACATAGAAGGTCGCAAGGCCATCGTACCTGAAATGAAGGGTGTGCCTCCCACTCAGGCCTCGCGCGCGGGAAAATGCCTGCCAACCGTGGGTGAAGGACACGTTGCCCGTCGCGGTGACTTCGACCCCAACCCATGAAGCCTTGCCGCAACAGCCGTCAGCCTACAGCCAGAGGCCGACAAGCGCCGCGGTCAGCAGCTCACCCTCGAAGAAATGCGGGAGTGGGAGCCAGGTGCCCGCGGGCCTCACCGACCCCACGACCAACTCCGGGAGCACATCCGCCGAGTGGAAACGTGGTCGTGGAGGCCGGGCAACCACGGCAAGCCTCCCCTCATCACAGGGGCTGCATCGCCCTTGGCGGCCCCCACCTCGAGAAGAAACGCCACCGCGGTGGCCCAAAGCGATGCTGGCCCCCGAAGAAGCTCGCCCGCGCCCCCGAGGAGCCACCGCCGGGGTCAGCATGCTTGTGGGGCGGCCACGCCCTCTCTTGGGCAGGGGCGAGCCCGGCCCCTCTTTGGGGGCCTTCCACTTCTTGGCGGCGGAGAACCTCCTCGTCGGCGCCATGAATGCTGTGGCAAGACGATGGGACAATGAAGAAGGAGAAGGAGCAGTCGGCAAGAAGATGGAGATGAGCAAGGGGGATCCGCCCCTCCCCTCATATATAGCCGGAGGGAGGCCAACCGCCGACCTCCGCGATCCCATGCAATGATGGTTTTTTCTCTACATGCAGCAGAATCTCGTCAAGTCGAACAGTTGCTGAGGCAGCGTGGGGAAGCGGAGACGCCCACGTCTCGTCAATTGCCACGCATTGATCGAGGCCACAGGTGTTAGGGCCTGCGACGCTCCGCAATTGCCCTTTGGCTTCGCCCCAAAGCCAAGTCCGAGCACGCCTTGGGCCCAGGGCCTACGGTGGCATTCTGGGAACGGTGGTACCCAGATTTGCCTGCCTGCGGCCCACGGCGTGGCTCCGACAACGGCCTAGTATGGCCCAGCTTCAGCTTCAACGACTCAAGACCCTTGGGAGTGGCCAAGCCTCGTGAGGTGGATGACGCCAAGACCGCCACAAGGAGTGGCCTCCTCAGGCTGGCTCCCGAGGGGCGGAGAGTTCCATGCAAGCCTCACCTCGCGAGGTCCAAATGACATGAGCCATGACGACCAAGGCCAGGCGGGCGCCAGCGGGCGAAGTGTACCAGTTTCCTCTTTGGTGCTAAGGAGGCAAGCACAAGCGCGGAGTCCCGAGGAATCAGCCAAAGGTTTCCATTCCCGTGCAACAAGACCAAGACCGCTAGGATGGCAGGACGGAGGTCATCGCTGAGCCCACCATGGTGTCATGACCAGAGGCTTTTGCAAGCGAAGACTACATTTGTCAGGATAGCATGTACTAGTTGTCTCCGTTCGAATTTGGCCGTTGTGGGATCCCTTCCCGACTTCATTTGGGAAGAGGACCAAGGCCACTATAAATAGGACTTAGCATCCACCATAGAGGAAGACAGATCCATCCCACCCTTACATCCACCAGCTCACTCAAGCTCAAGAACACCTCTCCTCCTGAGGTTGTTTACCACTTCACTAGTTCATCCTCAACCCCTCGAGGCTAATCCACAACAAAGCAGGAGTAGGGTTTTACACCGCAAGGTGGCCCGAACCTGGGTAAACTGGTGTGTCTCTTTTTCATTCAGTTCGTTGAGCTAGGCTGTGAGATTAGTGAGTAGGCAGACTGGGGAGGACGAGTTCTTCGCATGCACCCTAGAGTTTGAACCTCTCAAGGGTTTGCAGAACCCAAAATCCGACATACATGGCCTATTATTCTTGGTAGACCTTTTCTTAGAACGATTAGTGCAATTATTGATATGAAAGAAGGAACCATTATATTTCAATTTCTGTTATGGAAGGGCATGGAACACTATCCAAGAAATAAAATTAAGTTGCCATTTGAATCTATTATGAGGGCTACTTATGGTTTGCATACCAAAGATGACAATACCTAGATCTATGTTTTATGCCTAGCTAGGGGCGCTAAACAATAGCGCTTGTTGGGAGGCAACCCAATTTTTGTTTTATGTTTTATGTTTTTGGTTCCATTTTGCAATAAATACACATTATTACCTCTGTAATAATTGTGCTTTGGTGTTTTAATTAGTGTTTGAGCCAAGCAAGACCTTTGTGATGGTCTATGGTGATAGTTGATTTGATCTTGCTGAAAAACAAAAACTTTTGTGCCCAGTAAAACAATTTTGAAAACTCACAGAAGCGTGCTTTTGATCTGAATGTTTTACACCAGATTGATATAAAAATTACCTAGAGTTTCCTAATTTTTTAGAATTTTTGGAGTTACATAAGTATATGAAGTTTTCAGATTGCTACAGACTGTTCTGTTTTTGATAGATTCTGTTTTCTATGTGTTGTTTGGTTATTTTGATGAATCTATGGGTAGTACCGGGGGGTATGAACCGTGGATAAGTTGGAATACATTAGATATCACACCAATATAAATAAATAATGAGTTCACACAGTACCAAAATGTTGTGATTTATTTTCTTATACTAACAGATCTCACGAGTTTTCTTGTTGAGTTTTGTGATGTGAAGTTTTCAAGTTTTGGGTAAAGCTTTGATGGATAACAGAATAAGGAGTGGCAAGAGCCTAAGCTTGGGGATTCCCAAGGCACCCAAGGTAATATTCCTGGAAAACCAAGCATCTAAGCTTGGGGATGCCCGGATGGCGTCCCCTCTTTCGTCTTCGTCCATTGGTAAATTTACGTGAGGCTATATTTTTATTCACCACATGATATGTGTTTTGTTGGGAGCGTCTTGTATGATATGAGTCTTTGCTTTTTAGTTTTCCACAATCATCCTTGCTATAAACACCTTTTGATAGAGTCACACATGAATCGTGAATTTATTAGAATACTCTATTTGCTTCACTTATATTTTTTGAGCTAGGCAATTTGCTCTATTGCTTCACTTATATCTTTTTAGAGCATGGTGGTGGCTTTATTTTATAGAAATTGTTGAACTCTCATGCTTCACTTATATTATTTTGAGTGTCTCTAGAAAGCATGGTAGTCCTAATATGATGGGCATCCAAGAAGATATAATAAATACTTTCATATAAAGAACGTTGAATACTATGTGAAGTTTGATTCCTTATGATTTCTTTGAGATATAAAGATGGTGATATTAGAGTCATGCTAGTGAGTAATTTTGGATTGGTGGAAATACTTGTGTTAAAGTTTGTGATTCCCGTATCATGCATGTACGGTGAATCGTTATGTGATGAAGTCGGAGCATGACTTTTTTATTGTCTTCCTTATGAGTGGCGGTCGGGGACGAGCGATGGTCTTTTCCTACCAATCTATCCCCCTAGGAGCATGTGTGTAGTACTTTGTTTTGATGGCTAATAGATTTTTGCAATAAGTATGTTAGTTCTTTATGACTAATGTTGAGTCCATGGATGATACGCACTCTCAACCTTCCACCTTTGCTAGCCTCTCTAGTACCGTGCAATTTTCGCGGGTGCATTAAACACACCATTACCTTCCTCAAAACAGCCACCATACCTACCTATTATGGAATTTCCATAGACATTCCGAGAATATTGCCATGCAACTTCCATCGTTCCATTTTATTATGACACGCACCATCATTGTCATATTGCTTTGCATGATCATGTAGTTGGCATAGTATTTGTGGCAAGGCCACCGTTCATATTTTTTATACATGTCACCCTTGATCATAGCACATCCCGGTACACCGCCGAAGGCATTCACATAGAGTCATATTTTGTTCTAGTATCGAGTTGTAATTTTTGAGTTGTAAGTAAATAAAAGTTTCATGATCATCATTACTACAGCATTGTCCCATGTGAGGAAAGGATGATGGAAGCTATGATTCCCTCAAAAGTTGGGATGAGTCTCCAGACTTTATAAAAAAAGAGGCCAAAGAAGCCCACAAAAAAAGAGGCCATGAAGCCCAAACAAAAATGAGAGAAAAGAGAGAAGGGATAATGTTATTATCCTTTTTCCACACATGTGCTCCAAAGTAGCACCATGATCTTCATGATAGAGAGTCTCCTATGTTGTCACTTTCATATACTAGTGGGAATTTTTCATTATAGAACTTGGCTTGTATATTCCAATGATGGGCTTCCTCAAATTGCCCTAGGTCTTTGTGAGCAAGCAAGTTGGATGCACACCCACTTAGTTTCTTTTTGAGCTTTCATACACTTATAGCTCTAGTGCATCCGTTGCATGGCAATCCCTACTCACTCACATTGATATCTATTGATGGGCATCTCCATAGCCTGTTAATATGCCTAGTTGATGTGAGACTTGTCTTCTCCACAACCACCATATTCTATTCAACCAATAGTTCTATATCCATGGCTCATGCTCATGTGTTGCGTGAAAGTTGAAAAAATTTGAGAACACCAAAACTAGGAAAAAATTGCTTGGCTTGTCATCGGGGTTGTGCATGATAAAATACTTTGTGTGATGAAGATGGAGCATAGCCATACTATATGATTTTGTAGGGATAACTTTCTTTGGCCACGTTATTTTGAGAAGACATGATTGCTTTTATTAGTATGCTTGAAGTATTATTGTTTTTATGTCAACATTAAACTTTTTTTTGAATCTTATGGATCTGAATATTCATGCCACAATAAAAAATTACATGGATAAATATGTTAGGTAGCATTCCGCATCAAAAATTCTGTTTTTATCATTTACCTACTCTAGGGCGAGTAGGAACTAAGTTTGGGGGTGCTTGATACGTCTCCAATGTATCTATAATCTTTGATTGTTCCATCCTATTATATTATCTATTTTGGATGTTTTATATGCATTATTATGCTATTTTATATTATTTTTGGGACTTACTTATTAACCCGGATCCCAGGGCATTACCCAGGAGTGCGACAAGCCTCAGGGGTGCGCCCTAGGGGCGGGGGCTGAGGGCTTGTGGGCCCCTCGAAGCTCCTCCAACCCTAATTCTTGGCCTATACATTCAGAAATATTCCCAAACCAACAAAAGCGTCCACCAAAATACTTTTTTGCCGCCGCAGGCCTCTGTTTTAGCGAGATCCCATCTTGGGGCCTTTTCCGACATCCTGTCGGAGGGCGATTCGATCACGGAGGGCATCTACATCAACTCGATTGCCCTATCGATGAAGCGTGAGTAGTTTACCACAGATCTATGGGTCCATAGCTAGTAGCTAGATGGATTCTGCTCTCTCTTTGTGTTGGAAATATGCCCTAGAGGCAATAATAAAATAGTTATTATTATATTTCCTTGTTCATGATAATTGTCTATTGTTCATGCTTTAATTGTGTTATCCGGAAATCGTAATACATATGTGAATACATAGACCATAACATGTCCCTAGTGAACCTCTAGTTGACTAGCTCGTTGATCAATAGATGGTTACGGTTTCCTGACCATGGACATTGGATGTCATTGATAACGGGATCACATCATGAGGAGAATGATGTGATGGACAAGACCCAATCCTAAGCATAGCACTAGATCGTGTAGTTCGTTTGCTAAAGCTTTTCTAATGTCAAGTATCATTTCCTTAGACCATCAGATCGTGCAACTCCCGGCTACCATAGGAATGCTTTGGGTGTACCAAACGTCACAACGTAACTGGGTGGCTATAAAGGTGCACTACAGGTATCTCCGAAAGTGTCTGTTGGGTTGGCTCGGATCGAGACTGGGATTTGTCACTCCGTATGACGGAGAGGTATCTCTGGGCCCACTCGGTATTGCATCATCATAATGAGCTCAATGTGACTAAGTAGTTAGTCACAGGATCATGCATTACGGAACGAGTAAAGTGACTTGCCGGTAACGAGATTGAACGAGGTATTGGGATACCGACGATCGAATCTCGGGCAAGTAACGTACCGATTGACAAAGGGAATTGTATACGGGATTACTTGAATCCTCGACAGGTTCATCCGATGAGATCATCATGGAACATGTGGGAGCCAACATGGGTATCCAGATCCCGCTGTTGGTTATTGGCTAGAGAGGTGTCTCGGTCATGTCTGCATGATTCCCGAACCCGTAGGGTCTACACACTTAAGGTTCGATGACGCTAGGGTTATAAGGAAGGTTTGTATGTGATTACCGAATGTTGTTCGGAGTCCCGGATGAGATCCCGGACGTCAGGAGGAGTTCCGGAATGGTCCGGAGGTAAAGATTTATATATGGGAAGTCACCATACGGTCACCGGAAATATTCGGGGGTATACCGGTATTGTACCGGGACCACCGGAGGGGTTCCGGGGGCCCACCGGGAGGGTCCACCTGTCCCGGAGGGCCTTATGGGCTGTAGGTGGAAGGGAACCAGCCCTAAGTGGGCTGGGCGCTAACCCCCCCTAAGGGCCCATGCGCCTAGGGTTTGGGGGAACCCTAAAGGGGGGCGCCCCCCTTGCTTGGGGGGCAAGCCACCTCCCCCTGGCCGCCGCCCCTCCCACCAGATGGGATCTAAGGGGGGCCGGCCCCCCTCTCCCTTGCCCCTATATATAGTGGAGGGGTGGGAAGGCTGCAGCACCACATCCAAGGCGCAGCCCCTCCCCTCCCCAACACCTCTCCTCCTCCGCGTGTGCTTGGCGAAGCCCTGCCAGAGAACTGTCACTCCACCACCACCACGCCGTCGTGCTGCTGTTGGAGCCTTCTTCCTCAACCTCTCCCTCCTCCTTGTTGGATCAAGGCGTGGGAGATGTCACCGCTCCGTACGTGTGTTGAACGCGGAGGTGTCATCCGTTCGGCGCTTGGATCATCGGTGATTTGGATCACGACGAGTATGACTCCATCAACCCCGTTCTCTTGAACGCTTCCGCTCGCGATCTACAAGGGTAAGTAGATGCACTCCTCCCCTCTCGTTGCTAGTAAACTCCATAGATTGATCTTGGTGATGCGTAGAAAATTTCAATTTTTGCTACGATCTCCAACAGTGGCATCATGAGCTAGGTCTATGCGTAGTTTCTATGCACGAGTAGAACACAAGTTGTTGTGGGCGTCGATTTTGTCAATTTACTTGCTGTTACTTGTCTTATCTTGATTCGGCGGCATCGTGGGATGAAGCGGCCCAGACCGACCTTACATGTATGCTTATGTGAGACAGGTTCCACCGACTGACATGCACTAGTTGCATAAGGTGGCTAGCGGGTGTCTTTCTCTCCCACTTTAGTCGGATCGGATTCGATGAAAAGGGTCCTTATGAAGGGTAAATAGAAATTGGCATATCACGTTGTGGTTTTGGCGTAGGTAAGAATCGTTCTTGCTAGAAACCTATAGCAGCCACGTAAAAGTTTGCAACAACAATTAGAGGATGTCTAACTTGTTTTTGCAGCAAGTGTCATGTGAGGTGATTTGGCTAGAAGGATGTGATGAATGATATATGTGATATATGAGATTGATCATGTTCTTGTAATAGGAATCACGACTTGCATGTCGATGAGTATGACAACCGGCAGGAGCCATAGGAGTTGTTTTAATTTATTTATGACATGCGTGTCAACTGGAACGTTATGTAATTACTTTACTTTATTGCTAACCGTTAGCCATAGTAGTAGAAGTAATAGTTGGCGAGACAACTTCATGAAGACACGATGATTGAGATCATGATGATGGAGATCAGGGTGTCATGCCGGTGACGATGATGAACATGGCGCCCGAAGATGGAGATCAAAAGGAGCAAAATGATATTGGCCATATCATGTCACTATTTGATTGCATGTGATGTTTATCATGTTTTACATATTATTTGCTTAGAACGACGGTAGCATAAATAAGATGATCCCTCGCTAAAATTTCAAGAAAGTGTTCCCCCTAACTGTGCACCATTGCGAAGGTTCGTTGTTCCGAAGCACCACGTGATGATCGGGTGTGATAGGTTCTAACGTTCGCATACAACGGGTGTAAGCCAGATTTACACACGCAATACACTTAGGTTGACTTGACGAGCCTAGCATGTACAGACATGGCCTCGGAACACAAGAGACCGAAAGGTCGAACATGAGTCGTATAGCAGATACGATCAACATGAAGATGTTCACCGATGATGACTAGTCCGTCTCACGTGATGATCGAACACGGCCTAGTTGACTCGGATCATGTATCACTTACATGACTAGAGGGATGTCGGTCTGAGTGGGAGTTCGTTAATAATTTGATTAGATGAACTTCATTATCATGAATTTAGTCTAAAAACCTTTACAATATGTCTTGTAGATCAAATGGCCTACGCTAATGTTTCCCTCAACTTCAACGCGTTCCTAGAGAAAACCAAGCTGAAAGACGATGGTAGCAACTACACGGACTGGGTTCGTAACCTGAGGATTATCCTCATAGCTGCCAAGAAAGCATATGTCCTTGAAGCATCGCTAGGTGATGCACCTGTTTTCCCAGCAACTCAAGACGTTCTGAACGCCTGGCAGTCACGTAGTGATGATTACTCCCTGGTTCAGTGCGGCATGCTTTACAGCTTAGAAGTGGGCCTCCAAAAGCGTTTTGAGCAGCACGGAGCATATGAGATGTTCCAAGAGCTGAAAATGGTTTTCCAAGCTCATGCCCGGGTCGAGAGATATGAAGTCTCCGACAAGTTCTATAGTTGTAAGATGGAGGAGAATAGTTCCGTCAGCGAACACATACTCAAAATGTCTGGGTTGCACAACCGCTTATCTCAGCTGGGAGTTAATCTCCCGGATGACGCGGTCGTTGACAGAATCCTTTAGTCGCTCCCACCTAGCTACAAGAGCTTTGTGATGAACTTCAATATGCAGGGGATGGAAAAGACCATTCCTGAGGTATATTCAATGCTGAAATCAGCGGAGGTGGAGATCAAAAAGGAACATCAAGTGTTGATGGTGAATAAAACCACTAAGTTCAAGAAAGGCAAGGGTAAGAAGAACTTCAAGAAAGACGACAAGGGACTTGCCGTGCTCGGTAAGCAAGCTGCCGGGAAGAAGACAAAGAATGGACCCCAGCCTGAGACTGGGTGCTTTTATTGCAAGGGAAACGGTCACTGGAAGCGGAACTGCCCCAAGTACTTAGCGGATAAGAAGGCCGGCAATACCGAAGGTATGTGTGACATACATGTTATAGATGTGTACCTAACCAGCGCTTGTCGTAGCTCCTGGGTATTTGATACCGGTGCGGTTGCTCATATTTGTAACTCAAAGCAGGAGCTGCGGAATAAGCGGAGACTGGCGAAGGAGGAGGTGACGATGCGCGTCGGGAATGGTTCCAAGGTCGATGTGATCGCCGTCGGCACGCTACCTCTACATTTACCTACGGGACTAGTTTTAAACCTCAATAATTGTTATTTAGTGCCAGCTTTGAGCATGAACATTGTATCTGGATCTCGTTTAATGCGCGATGGCTACTCATTTAAATCCGAGAATAATGGTTGTTCTATTTATGTGAGAGATATGTTTTATGGTCATGCCCCGCTGGTCAATGGTTTATTCTTAATGAATCTCGAATGTGATGTTACACATATTCATAGTGTGAATGCCAAGAAATGTAAGGTTGATAATGATAGTCCCACATACTTGTGGCACTACCGCCTTGGTCACATTGGTGTCAAACGCATGAAGAAACTCCATGCAGATGGACTTTTGGAGTCTCTTGATTATGAATCATTTGACACGTGCGAACCATGCCTCATGGGCAAAATGAGCAAGACTCCGTTCTCCGGAATAGTGGAGCGAGCAACCAACTTATTGGAAATCATACATACTGATGTGTGCGGTCGAATGAGCATTGAGGCTCGCGGTGGCTATTGTTATGTTCTCACCCTCACTGATGACTTGAGTAGATATGGGTATGTCTACTTAATGAAACACAAGTCTGAGACCTTTGAAAAGTTCAAGGAATTTCAGAGTGAGGTTGAGAATCAACATGACAGGAAAATAAAGTTCTTACGATCAGATCGTGGAGGGGAATATTTGAGTCACGAATTTGGCACACACTTAAGGAAATGTGGAATTGTTTCACAACTCACGCCGCCTGGAACACCTCAGCGTAATGGTGTGTCCGAACGTCGTAATCACACTCTATTAGATATGGTGCGATCTATGATGTCTCTTACGGATCTACCGCTATCATTCTGGGGTTATGCTTTAGAGACTGCCGCATTCACTTTAAATAGAGCTCCGTCGAAATCCGTTGAGACGACACCGTATGAATTATGGTTTGGAAAGAAACCTAAGCTGTCGTTTCTTAAAGTTTGGGGATGCGATGCTTATGTCAAGAAACTTCAACCTGAAAAGCTCGAACCCAAGTCGAAAAAATGCGTCTTCATAGGATACCCTAAGGAAACCATTGGGTATACCTTCTACCTCAGATCCGAAGGCAAGATCTTCATTGCCAAGAATAGGTCCTTTCTGGAGAAAGAGTTTCTCTCGAAAGAAGTAAGTGGGAGGAAAGTGGAACTTGATGAGTTGACCCCTCTCGAACCAGAAAGTAGCGCAGCACAAGAAAATGTTTCTGTGGTGCCTGCACCGACTAGAGAGGAAGTTAATGATGACGATCATGATCAAGTTACCACTGAACTTCGTAGGTCCACAAGGACACGTTCCGCACCAGAGTGGTACGGCAACCCTGTCATGGAAATCATGTTGTTGGACAACGGTGAACCTTCGAACAATGAAGAAGCAATGGCGGGTCCAGATTCCAACAAATGGCTTGAAGCCATGCAATCCGAGATAGGATCCATGTATGAAAACAAAGTGTGGACTTTGACAGACTTGCCCGATGATCGGCGAGCGATAGAAAATAAATGGATCTTTAAGAAGAAGACGGACGCGGATGGAAATGTTACCATCTATAAAGCTCGACTTGTCGCTAAGGGTTATCGACAAGTTCAACGAGTTGACTACGATGAGACCTTCTCACCCGTAGCGAAGCTGAAGTCCGTCCGAATCATGTTAGCAATTGCCACATTCTACGATTATGAAATATGGCAAATGGACGTCAAAACGGCATTCCTTAACGGCTTCCTTAAGGAAGAATTGTATATGATGCAGCCGGAAGGTTTTGTCGATCCTAAGAATGCTGACAAAGTATGCAAGCTCCAGCGCTCAATCTATAGGCTGGTGCAGGCATCTCAGAGTTGGAACATTCGCTTTGATGAGATGATCAAAGCGTTTGGGTTTACACAGACTTATGGAGAAGCCTGTGTTTACAAGAAAGTGAGTGGGAGCTCTGTAGCATTTCTCATATTATATGTGGATGACATACTATTGATGGGAAATGATATAGAATTCTTGGAAAGTATAAAGGCCTACTTGAATAAGTGTTTTTCAATGAAGGACCTTGGAGAAGCTGCTTACATATTAGGCATCAAGATCTATAGAGATAGATGGAGACGCCTCATAGGTCTTTCACAAAGCACGTACCTTGACAAGATATTGAAGAAGTTCAATATGGATCAGTCCAAGAAGGGGTTCTTGCCTGTATTGCAAGGTGTGAGATTGAGCACGGCTCAATGCCCGACCACGGCAGAAGATAGAGAAAAGATGAGTGTCGTCCCCTATGCCTCGGCCATAGGGTCTATTATGTATGCCATGCTGTGTACCAGACCTGATGTAAACCTTGCCGTAAGTTTGGTAGGAACGTACCAAAGTAATCCCGGCATGGAACACTGGACAGCGGTCAAGAACATCCTGAAGTACCTGAAAAGGACTAAGGATATGTTTCTCGTTTATGGAGGTAACGAAGAGCTCGTCGTAAAGGGTTACGTCGATGCTAGCTTCGACACAGATCTGGATGACTCTAAGTCACAAACCGGATACGTGTATATTTTGAATGGTGGGGCAGTCAGCTGGTGCAGTTGCAAGCAAAGCGTCGTGGCGGGATCTACATGTGAAGCGGAGTACATGGCAGCCTCGGAGGCAGCACATGAAGCAATCTGGATGAAGGAGTTCATTGCCGACCTAGGAGTTATTCCCAATGCATCGGGGCCGATGACTCTCTTCTGTGACAACACTGGAGCTATTACCCTTGCCAAGGAGCCCAGGTTTCACAAGAAGACCAGGCACATCAAGCGTCGTTTCAACTCCATTCGTGAAAATGTTCAAAATGGAGACATAGATATTTGTAAAGTGCATACGGATTTGAATGTCGCAGATCCGTTGACTAAACCTCTTCCACGAGCGAAACAGGATCAACACCAGAACTCTATGGGTGTACGATTCATCACAATGTAACTAGATTATTGACTCTAGTGCAAGTGGGAGACAGTTGGA
The DNA here is from genome assembly GCF_018294505.1 of Triticum aestivum. Taxonomy (NCBI): domain Eukaryota; kingdom Viridiplantae; phylum Streptophyta; class Magnoliopsida; order Poales; family Poaceae; genus Triticum; species Triticum aestivum. The sequence continues at coordinate 236,292,988 of NC_057805.1, forward strand.
AATATGCCCTAGAGGCAATAATAAAATAGTTATTATTATATTTCCTTGTTCATGATAATTGTCTATTATTCATGCTTTAATTGTGTTATCCGGAAATCGTAATACATATGTGAATACATAGACCATAACATGTCCCTAGTGAGCCTCTAGTTGACTAGCTCGTTGATCAATAGATGGTTACGGTTTCCTGACCATGGACATTGGATGTCATTGATAATGGGATCACATCATTAGGAGAATGATGTGATGGACAAGACCCAATCCTAAGCATAGCACTAGATCGTGTAGTTCGTTTGCTAAAGCTTTTCTAATGTCAAGTATCATTTCCTTAGACCATGAGATCGTGCAACTCTCGGATACCGTAGGAATGCTTTGGGTGTACCAAACGTCACAACGTAAGTGGGTGGCTATAAAGGTGCACTACAGGTACCTTTGAAAGAGTGTGTTGGGTTGGCTCGGATCGAGACTAGGATTTGTCACTCCGTATGACGGAGAGGTATCTCTGGGCCCACTCGGTATTGCATCAACATAATGAGCTCAATGTGATTAACTAGTTAGTCACGGGATCATGCATTACGGAACGAGTAAAGTGACTTGCCGGTAACGAGATTGAACGAGGTATTGGGATACCGACGATCGAATCTCGGGCAAGTAACATACCGATTGACAAAGGGAATTGTATACGGGATTGCTTGAATCCTCGACATCGTGGTTCATCCGATGAGATCATCGTGGAACATGTGGGGGCCAACATGGGTATCCAGATCCCGCTGTTGGTTATTGGCTAGAGAGGTGTCTCGCTCATGTCTGCATGATTCCCGAACCCGTAGGGTCTACACACTTAAGGTTCAATGACGCTAGGGTTATAAGGAAGGTTTGTATGTGATTACCGAATGTTGTTCGGAGTCCCGGATGAGATCCCGGACGTCAGGAGGAGTTCCGGAATGGTCCGGAGGTAACGATTTATATATGGGAAGTCACCATACGGTCACCGGAAATATTCGGGGGTATACCGGTATTGTACCGGGACCACCGGAGGGGTTCCGGGGGTCCACCGGTTGGGTCCACCTGCCCCGGAGGGCCTTATGGGCTGTAGGTGGAAGGGAACCAGCCGTAAGTGGGCTGGGCGCCAACCCCCCTAAGGGCCCATGCGGCTGGGGTTTGGGGGGAACCCTAAAGGGGGCCGCCCCCCCTTGCTTGGGGGGCAAGCCACCTCCCCCTGGCCGCCGCCCCTCCCACCAGATGGGATCTAAGGGGGGCCGCCCCCCCTCTCCCTTGCCCCTATATATAGTGGAGGGGTGGGAGGGCTGCAGCACCACATCCAAGGCACAGCCCCTCCCCTCCCCAACACCTCTCCTCCTCCGCGTGTGCTTGGCGAAGCCCTGCCGGAGAAATGTCACTCCACCACCACCACACCGTCGTGCTGCTGTTGGAGCCTTCTTCCTCAACCTCTCCCTCCTCCTTGCTGGATCAAGGCGTGGGAGACGTCACCGCTCCGTACGTGTGTTGAACGCGGAGGTGCCGTCCGTTCGGCGCTTGGATCATCGGTGATTTGGATCACGACGAGTACGACTCCATCAACCCCGTTCTCTTGAACGCTTCCGCTCGCGATCTACAAGGGTATGTAGATGCACTCCTCCCCTCTCGTTGCTAGTAAACTCCATAGATTGATCTTGGTGATGCGTAGAAAATTTTAATTTCTGCTACGATCTCCAACACTTTGATCTTCCATACAATGTTCTCCTCGATGTTCTTCGAGTTCTATCCAATGTAATATTCTTTTGCGGTGTGTTTCTCGAGATCCGATGGATTGTCTATTTATGATCAGATTATCTATGAATATTATTTGAGTCTTCTCTGAATTCTTATATGCATGATTTGATATCTTTGTATATCTGTTTGAATTATCGGTTTTGTTTGGCCAACTAGATTGGTTTTTCTTGCAATGGGAGAGGTGCTTAGTTTTGGGTTCAATCTTGCGGTGTCCTCACCCAGTGACAAAGTAGGGGTAGCGAGGCATGTATTGTATTGTTGCCATCAAGGGTAAAAAGATGGGGTTTTCATCATATTGCTTGAGTTTATCCCTCTACATCATGTCATCTTACTTAAGGCGTTACTCCGTTCTTATGAAACCAATACTCTAGATGCATGCTGGATAGCGGTCGATGTGTGGAGTAATAGTAGTAGATGCAGAGGCGGGAGTCGGTCTAGTATCCATGGAGCGCAAGCCCCTCATATCGAGCGTCATATGATGGGGCCCCTCATATCTTCCATTTTGGTCGTCCAGGTCACCGGCTAGGGAGTGCTATCAGAACTAGAACAAACTGGCACTTCCTGCAGCTATTCGTGGAAACAATCAGCCCCGCAACAACAATGCCAGGCCTTATGGTCATGTTCACGCTAACCACGTTGATCTGAATGAAGCTCAAGACCAGCATGCTACTGTGACAGGTTCTCTTCTTGTTAATTCAGTACTAGCATCCTTTTTATTTGACTCAAGAGCATCGCATTCTTTCATGTCAGCAGATTTTGCGTTCATGCATGGCATTAAATATGAAGAGATGAACACTCCGCTAGTCGTACACACCCCCGCGGGCCGATGTCGAACCTCTACGGTTAGCAACGACGTCCCCATTGAAAGCGAAGGGATGGAATTTCACGCCTCGCCTAACATATTGAAGTCTTCCAATATTGACCTCATTCTGGGGATGGATTGGTTGAAAGCACATACTGCTTCAACCATTTGGGCCACTAAAACCGTCCTAGCCTACACCCTTAGAATGAGATAGTAAGTTATCACGCTTGTCTGGTTCAAAATGCCGAGGCACGACTTTATACCTTGAATGCATTGAATGCATCACCACTTGAGGGCATTGAAAACGTTTCCATCATTTGCGAATTCCAAGATGTCTTTCCTGAAGAACTTCGAGGGATACCCCGTGTTATGTCTGTCGAATTCTTCATCAACTTGAAACCAGGAACCACTCCTATAGCCAGGCAACCCTACAAGATGCCGCCACATGAACTCCTTGAACTTAAGGAGGAAATCGACAAATCTCTTCGCAGAGGTTAGATTCGTTCAAGTTCCTATGCTTGGGGAGCACCTTCTGTCTTTGTTAAGAAGAAGGATGGAACAAATCTTTTGGTCCAAGACTATCGTCTTATCAACCAAGCAACTATTTAGAACAAATATCTGCTTCCTCGGATCAATGATCTGTATGATCAATTGGTTGGTTCATTGGCCTTCTCTAAATTTGACTTGAGGTCGGGTTACCACCAGATCCGGGTGAGTGAAGAGAATATTCCTAAGACCACATTCGTTACTCGATATGGTTCATACGAGAACACCGTCATATCTTTCGGCTTAACCAATGCCCTAGCTACATTCTCTCGTATAATGAACTATATATTCGTGGAATACGTCGACAAGTTCATCGTGGTTTATCTAGATGATATCCTTGTATATTCCAAGAATAAAGAAGAACATGCTGAATATCTTCGGCTTGTTCCAGAAAAATCTACAAGAGCATTAGCTATATGCCAAGTACTCCAAATGTGAATTGTGGCTACCTGAAGTAACCTACCTTGGTCATGTGATCTCCAAGGATGGTATTCCTATCAACCTAGAGCAAGTTCAGGCTATTCTCAACTGGACTCGCCCGAAGAATGTCAAACAAGTTAGAAGCTTTCTCGGACTCTCCAGCTATTGTCGTTGCTTCGTCAAGAACTTCTCCAACATCGCCAAGCCCCTGACTAATCTGCTTTACAAGGGTGTTAAGTTTGAATGGACAGAAAAATGTCAGGAAAGTTTCCAGGCGCTCAAAGATAAGCTGACTTCTGCCCTAGTGCTTGCTCCTCGAGATTCCCAAAAGGATTTCATCATTTACTGCGACGCTTCATGTCAAGGATTAGGCTGTGTCCTAATGAAAGAGCGCAGAGTGATTTATTATGCCTATCGTCAGTTGCACCCTCACGAAGAGAACTACCCAGTTAATGACCTCGAGCTTGCTGCCGTCATATATGCACTAAAGCTATGGCGGCATTACCTTCTTGTTAAATGTTGTGAGATATTCACTGACCACGAAAGTTTGAAGTATTTGTTAACTCAACTAGATCTGAATCTTCGTCAACAAAGACGGGTGCAGGCCCTTGCATATTATGACTTAGGTATTTCCTATACCACATGCAAGGCTAATGTGGTGACTCATGCCTTGATCCGCAAGTCCTATTGCAACCACCTCATGGTTCGAAAAGTTATATCCCTTGTTCATGAAGAATTTAGCAAGTTGATCCTTCATGTTCTTCCTCTAGGCTATCTCGCTCCCCCTCCTAAAGAATTTCAAAAGATGAACCTTCGTGTTGTTTCCCAGGGCTCTCTCAGTACCCTGGTTGCTGAACCAGATCTCGTGGGCTACATCAAGACAATTCAGCACTATGACTCTCAAATCAAGAAGATTAATAGCTATCTCATAGAAAGACGAACCTCATTCTTCACTGTTGATGATGATGACACTTTGTTCTTTAAAGGTTGCTTAGTGGTCCCTTCAAAAGATAACCTGGATATGACTTAGAAGGTTAGGAAAGAAGCTCATGATAGACCTCTGTCTATTCATTCTGGCAATACAAAGATGTACCAAGACATTCGTTGAAGATTCTGGTGGTCAAATATGAAGCAAGACATTGCTCGCTATGTTGCTGAGTGTCACATTTGTCGTCGAATCAAGGAAGAAAATCAAAGACCTGCTGGAACTCTGCAACCTATTACTATTCCTGAATGGAAATGGAACCATGTCAAGATGGACTTTGTCATTTCCTTCGGCAAGAAATGGGAGGAATGTTGTCGGATTCGGGGCTCCGCACACCCAAAAAGGTTCGAACTCCAGGGCGTGTGCGAAGATCTCAACCTTTCAAGTCCCAAGCTCATCACCCTACGGCCTAGCCTCGTCGAGTACAAGCTCGAGCGGGGAAGAAGATGAACACATTAGTTTACCCAAGTTCGGGCCTCCTTGTGGTGTAAAACCCTAGTCCTGCTTTGTGGTCGATCGGCCTCACGAGGAGGCTGAGGATGAACAAGTACAGTGGATGAACAACCTCGTGAGGGCTCTGGTGGTGAGGGTGGAAAGGATATGATATGTGCCCCTACTACGGTGGTGTCTAACCGATATTTATAGTGACCTCGGTCCTCTTCCTTCAAAACTTAGGCGGGCAGGGATCCCACAACGTCCATTTTAAAGGCAGACAAGTAGTACATCTTATCCTGACGAAAGGTGGTCTTCGCCTACAAAGCTTCTAGTCGTGATGCAGCGGTGGGCTCGGTGATGACATCCGTCCTGCCGAGCTCGTGGTCTTGGTCTCGTTGCATCGGAATGGAAACCTTTGGGGGACTCCTCAGGAACCTGCGTCCGTCCTTGCTGCCTTAACACCGAAAGGGAAAACTGTCTCCTGTGCGCCCACTGCCGCCCGCCTGGCCATGGTCGTCATGGCTCATGTCATCGTAGCCTTGTGAGGCTGGGTACCTGCATAGAACTCTCGTCTCCTCGGCAGGCAACCTAGGGAGGCCGCCCCTATGGAGGTCTTGGCGTCGTTCTGCTCGCAAGGCTGGGGCCCTCACGAGGGCCTTGTCTTTGAGGCCTTGCAGGTGGGCCATAGTAGGCCATCGAGGGAGCCACACCATGAGCCGCAGGCAGGCAGATCTGGGTACCCCTGTTCCCAGAACGTCGACAGTAGCCTCCGGGCCTAAGGCGCGCTCGAGCTGGCTTCCAAGCGAAGCCAAGGGGCAAGGTCGAAGCGCCGCGGGGCTCCAATCGCTTGCGGGCCAGCGTTGACGCTTGGTGCCTGACGGGACGCGGGTGCATCCACTTCTCCACGTCGCCTCGGCAACTGCCATGGCTGACAAGGACTAGTGCACGCCGCGAGGCTATAATCGCCCCGCTGCGCTCTTGGCTTCTGCTCCTTCCCCCTTCCGCAAACTCGTGCCTCCTTTGCCGGATCCCGTGTCTGCTTCAATCCACCTCGCCGCCATGGCTCCCAAGAAAAAGAGGGGCAGAGCTCTGTTGGCGGAGGAGCCCCTGGCAGGGCCGGAACCCGAGCTGGGCCGGTCCACCATGGTCAACCGCGAGGGGTGGACAAGGTCCGGCATGCGATCGCCGCTGATTCCAATGAGTGGAAAGCGACAAAGATCTGGCACCACTACACAGGGTGTGTCGCCTCCTGACAGGTGGAGAACCCGTCGCGCTTCCTTCAGGAGTGTCCCCCTTGTACAATTACCCGAACGGGGGAGCCTTCGCCAAGAAGATGCCATACTTCGATGAGTGGGGCTGCTTCCCAAGGACCACGTGAGGCCTCGCGACAACCCCCTCCTAGTGACCGCAGGATCCATGGGTCCTGAGGTGTGTGCCCCTAGAGCAGCTGCGGGGGAGCACCCCGAGCCCCACGTTCTATAAGCGCCCATCCTCACTCCTCCAAGTGGCGGAGGAGACGCCTCACCTAGGGACACGGCCATCGCCCCCACTATGGGGGGCCACACACTGGGTTCCAGTGCATTGTCCTCCGGTCCTCCCGCGTCTTGGAGTAGGAAGGAGCCCGGTGGCTGCCACAGCTCTGCCCAAGTGCCCGACCTTCCTTGATCCTCCCACATTATGTCTCTCTCACTCTTGTTCCTCAGGTTCCCCTACGATGAAGGAACGGGCATGCCTCAGCCGCCGCCTCCGGAGGATGCCAGCCCTGTGGTGATCTCCCGCCTCGCGAGCCGCGCGGCTACGTATAAGGAGGCATCTGCTGAGCCGGGGCCACCCCTGGGGGGCCTCGGGCCTGCATTTCTAGCATCCTTCTTTAGGGCGGCCTCCGGATTGTAGGGGCAGTGCCAAGGGCTTCCCCACTGATCCTCACCAGTGGCTGGACGACTCGCGCAATGGTGCCTCCTTCCAGCAGGAGGTGAGCCCACGTCGGACCCTGCCCTGGGCTGGAGGGCCGAACGATGGAAACCTAGCCCCGGGCCCTTCCGGAGATGGGTGAGCCTTCGCACGCCTCACCTACTGACTGGACGAGCGGAAAGCCCCGACCAGGCATTGGAGCTCGCACGCGGGCACAACACCATCCAGCACGGCCTTCTTCAGGATGCGGCGAGCGCGTTGGCCAGCCTTGGAGTGGAGCTTGGCGATGTCGACACGCTCCTTGAGGCAGAGCGCTTGCGCCTGGTGCGCGAGTTGCGCCACCTCGAGGTCGCCATCAACTTTGGTCGTCTGCAACACGAGAAGGCTCGCGCGGAGGCCGAGGAGTCCCTTGCCGTGGTGAACGAGGCCCACGATCATGCCCTTGAGGAGGCCCGAACAGAGGACTGCCGGCATGAGGCTACCGAGAGGCGCGAGAAGGAGCTCCAAGCTTCAAATGCCGTCCTTGAACAGCAAGTCCAGGCGCGTAAAGCCACGCTTGCCGCCTCGGCAGGCGGGCCATCTACGGGTGAAGCGAGGCTATAGGTGATGGAACTACAAGTGGCCGCCACTGAGGACGCCATCGCCTCCGGGGAGGCGATTATCTAGGGAGAAGCCGATGAGAGGGTGGCGGGGGTCCGCAGGGCCCTCGCTGAGGACTACCGCCAGAGGCTGAAGCTTCAGGAGACTCGCTTCTGCACGCGGAGCAGCGAGCTGAAGGGCAAGGCTGACGGCCTCAAGAGGAAGCTAGCCGTGGCGGAGCGGCATGAGAAAGCTGTTGTGGATGCTCAGGCCACGGTCGAGGCCGAGATGTCTTTCATCTATAAGCAGGTGGAGGACATCACTTCCCTCATCGGGAAGACTTCGGACGAGGCAGACCGAGCCCGGGCACTGCAGCATATGTGCTCCTAGATGTTACAGACCCTTGAGCATAGGGCCTGTCAGGCCTTGGGCAGCATCTGCGATGAGAACGTCTCCAGCCCGCTTATTGCCAATGACGCCGTCTATCTCGGTTTGTTCACCATGCTTGTGGAACATCTTGAAGGTGGGGCTGAGAAGGCGCGCCAGCTTGTTGAAGAGAAGAGCCCCAACCTTCTTGCATGTGCGGCCTCGCGCGTCTTCAGCCACCTTCTTCACTTCGATCCTGACTTCGACTTCGAGGCCGTGACAGCCCCCATGCCCGAGGTGATCCAAGGCGCCCTGGCGGACTAGGTAGAGGATCACTAGGGTGACCTGATCGCGAAGTTTACCTCCGCCAGAGACGAGGGCCCGCCTGTGATCGAGGGGCGTGGGGCTGATGACGACGACAGTGGCAGCAGCGATGGTGACGGTGCATCTCCCTAGGCTGTCTTCCCCCTGTTTTCCTATTAAGATTAGAATGTGACCCCGCGGGTATGTGAAAACACTTTGGAAGGAACTTCTTTAGGATGTATTAAGTAGCGTTGTACTCCCTTATGCCACCTTCCCTTTGCATTTCGCATGCCCGCAGCCCCTGAGCACGGGTGGATTGTTATCGTTACGCTGGGTCGTGGTCCCTGGCCAAGGTCAGGAGGCGGATGCTCTCTCGGGAGCTCGGGGCACACGCACCCACAGGTTCGCTCGAGGGCGTCGCATGAGGACTCGGACGCAAAGGTCTGGGCAAGGTCTGCACGCGTGGCCCGCGGCTGTTGCGGCCTGGGTCCTCAGGGTGTCTACGGTGCCGCTGGGCTGGCCCAAGCATGCACATCGTGCCCAGCCCCCGCTCGTGGGGCACGAGAGAGAGAGAGAGAGAGAGAGAGAGAGAGAGAGAGAGAGAGAGAGAGAGGGTGGCAGCCGCTAGACCCCTTCAAAACAAGACTCAAAATGGGAAACGTTGCGAGGAGAAAAATTCCCAGCACCTTTCCAGAATAAAAATGAAAGAGCTCCAAATTTCAGTCCAGGAAACGGCAAATTCGATTACAAAAGAGGGCAAAAAACAACCGCCTCCTGCGCCTACACTAGTCTTCCCACCAGGGCGGAGCATGGGGCCTCCACTTGGCTTGGGCATAGTCGCTGTAAGACCGTGTCATACACCAGCATAGAGCATGGGGCTACCACTAGGCGTGGGCATAGTCGCTGTAAGACCGTGTCGTCCGCCCGCGTGGAGCAGTGGCTTCTACTTGGGCATGGGTGGGAGCCCCCGCGGGGCCGTGGAGCGGCGCACCGGAGGACTCACAGGCATGTATATCCCCACTAATTATTATTGAGAGTGTTATGGGTAGAGCCTCGGGAGGCGCAAGGTGCTCCATGCCTCCGGGACGGGGAAGCATGTCCCTCGCCTCCAGGCGCACGGCGGCGTGGAATGACCATCACCAGGCCCTTCCGCCAAGGACGAAGTGGGTCCAAGAATGGCACCCCAATGCACTTTGCCAGGAGGTGCCTAGGTTCGCGGGGGGGCTCCTGGTCCTGGGCCGGCGGGGCTCCGCAGCCTCGTGGAGGGGGAGGAGTCGGGGCCCTCGCGAGCACCTCAGTTGTACTGGTGTGGGCAGGCCATGGCATGGGTCATAGTTTGCCCTACCAAACCCGCTGCGAGTTCCCAGATTCCTCTCGAGGCCCCCGCGAGGGCCCCCGACGTTGGGGCTCCTGAGGGCTCTATGCTGGGGCACCCAGCCTGGCTGCCGTTCCGCGAGTGTACCACCAAAGCGTGATCTACCTGCGTTCCAAGGTTAGTGCAAAATATTCCGAAGAGACTAGATGGAAACGGGGGCCGTCGCCGCTAGCGACATGGCCAAGGGCACCGCGTTGGGTCATGTAGGGCCCTCACCTCGCGGAGTCCCGACGATCTCGACAGCCAAGCCGCTAGGAATGGTGCACTAGATCTTCGCTCCTGCCGCAGGGTGGACCTGTTGACGGTGGGGCGAGGGCAGTGGTGGCCGTCACCCTGGAGTGAGCCCCCGATGCTTCCGCCTTATTGACCGCTGCGGCCACCGTTCGACCGCACCACCCAGGGGTGGTCTGCGGGGCTCACCTGCCCTGTCCAGCATCCGGGGGAGCGCCTCATGAGCTGGATCGGAAACCCAGCTTGCAGCCTGGTCCCTGTGGGGCCCTTCGAGTCCTCTCCTGAATGACAAGCAGGTGCGGCAAGGGCGAGCGCAGGTCTAGGGTGGGGGCCGCAACTCCTGCAGAAAACAGGAGGGCTCCAGGCATCCGCAAGCGGCGTCGAGTAGCTCGGCGACTCGGTCGAGCCAGGCATCGTAGGCACCATTGGTGTGGCGGTGGCGCGGAAGCTCACGCGCCACGAAGAGTGCGTCTTGCGCGCTCGTAATCTCATGATGAGTGCAAGATGACGATGTAGCAGCATGGCCGAAGGCGGGCGCGGTGGTGTGGCCGCCTTACCGCGCGGAGGGTGGTGACGATCGGTCCTGCCGTCGATAAACAACGGTGCTTGTGGTGGCAGTGCTGGCCGCAGGTCAAACGGGCCAGCGGGGAGCGCCGCGGCCAAGGGGCGCCGCCTGGGTGGCGCGAGTGGCCCAACGCTCAGCGCGGGCTCGGCGATCTTTGGTCATGGTCTCGATGAAGCGGAGGTAGAAGAAAGGCTTCGACACGCCCCTACTTGGCATGCCAAATGTTGGATTCGGGGCTCCGCAAAACCAAGAAGGTTCGAACTCTGGGGCGTGTGCAAAGATATCAACCTTTCAAGTCACAAGTTCGTCACACTATGGCCTAGCCTCATCGAGTACGCGCTCAAGCAGGGAAGAAGATGAACACAGCAGTTTACCCAGGTTTGGGCCACCTTGCGGAGTAAAACCCTACTCCTGCTTTTGTGGTGGATTGGCCTCACTAGGAGGCTGAGGATGAACAAGTATAGTGGATGAACAGCCTCGTGAGGGCTCCGGTGGTGAGGGTGGAAAGGATCTGATATGTCCCCCTACTATGATGGTGGCTAACCTATATTTATAGTGACCCCGGTCCTCTTCCCTCAAAACTTAGGAGGGAGGGATCCCACAATGGCATATTTGAAGATGGACAAGTAGTACATCTTATCCTGACAAAAGGTGGTCTTCGCCGGCAAAGCTTCTGGTCGTGACGTCACGATGGGCTCGGTGATGACATCCGTCCTGCCGAGCTCGTGGTCTTGGTCTCGGTGCACCGGAATGGAAACCTTTGGGGGAATCCTCCGGAACCGACGTTCGTCCTTGCTCCCTTAGCACCGAAAGGGAAACTGTCTCCTCTGCGCCGGCTGGCGCCCGTCTGCCCATGGTTGTCATGGCTCAGGTAATCGCAGCCTCATGAGGCTTGGTACCTGCATAGAAATCTCCGCTCCTCAGGAGGCAACCTGGGGAGGCCACCCCTCTGGAGGTCTTGGCGTCGTTCGCCTCGCGAGGCCGAGGCCCTCACGAGGGCCTTGTCTTGGAGGCCTTGCAGCTGGGCCGTACTAGGCCATCGAGGGAGCCACGCCGTCGGCCGCAGGCAGGCGGGTCTGGGTACCCCCGTTCCCAGAACACCGACAAATCTCTCCCATATGTTGAGTTCTCTTACAACAATAGCTATCAAGCTAGTCTGAAGATGGCCCACTTCGACGTGTTATATGGACGAAAGTGTCGAACCCCTATGAATTTGTTAGAAACTGGGGAATGGTCACTCTTTGGTCCGGATATTATCCAACATGCCAAAGAACAACTCCGGATTATTCACGACAATTTGAAGACTGCTCAGTCGTCAGAAGATTCAGTATGACCGTCATCACACAGATATGGTCTATCAACCTAGCGAAAAGTCTTATCTTCAATGAAAGGTGCTCATCGCATCGGGATCAAGGGCAAGCTAGCTCCTCGCTACATTCGTCCATTCCCATTCTCGAAAGACGTGGAAAGGTGGCATATCAATTGGAACTGCTGTCGAACCTTTCTCGGGTTCATGATGTTTTCCATGTGTCACAGCTCCGCCGCTGCTTCAAGGACCCTATCCGAGCAGTGGACCACAAAATGCTTGAATTGGAAGAAGACCTCTCTTATAAAGAGCATCCGGTCCACATTCTTGATCAAGCTAAACGCCGCACTCGTTAGAAGGCGATCAAATTCCTTAAAGTCCAGTGGTCATGCCATTCTGAAGATGAAGCCACTTGGGAACGCGAGGATCATCTTCGTGATGAATACCCTGCCTTGTTTCCGTACCTCCTAAATCTCGGGATGAGATTTCTTGTTGTGGAGGAGATTTGTAACACCTTGATAATTAAGCTACAGTAATTCCATGTTAATGGTGCCATGTCATCACAATTAATGTTGCTAATCTCACTTTGATTCAAACCCGATTCAAATTCAAATTTAAATTAAAGTCCAATAATTAAAGTTTTCAAATGTCAAAACTAAATTGTTCACAGTGGCAAATAATTCATAAATAATTATGGTGGAGAAATCAACTTTTTATAAAATACTTACATGCCCAAAATAATTAAATGCCCTTCTGAAATTATAAAATTGCAAACTAAATTATCAACCCCCAAACTTTTTGTGGCAGTGGCATATTATGTAACACTATTTAGGTGCTATTTTTGTATTTTTATAAAACTAAACTAAATTGAAACTAAATAGAAAACAGAAAAGTAATAATAAAAGAGAAGCCTAAAACCCGCCCGGGCCACTTGGCCCAAATGGCCTTAGCAGCCCAGCGGGCCACAGGCCGGCCCACCTGCCCCCTGCCTCCCTTGTTCATGCGACCATGTGGCTACAAGGGCGGGTCACCCCCGACCACATCCCGACGCCGACGGGGAGGGGATAAGACCGCTCTCCCCCTCGACAACTCGGCTCCTCCTCCACTCCTCTCTGCCCCACTTCCCCTCGCCCTCTCGCTCACTGTGCCGAGCGGGAGCCTCACCCGAGGATGCGCCCCAACGCCCATCACCAACGCCGCCTCCATTGTCCTCGTCTCTGCCCCACCTCGCCGTCGTCGCTCGCCGGGCTCCATCACGCCTCGCCGCCCCTCTTCCCTTCAACGAGGGTGAGCACCCCGTTCCCCCGTGTCCGTTCTCCCTCTCCCTGTCACCATGGTCGCCGACCCCGCCCTTTGCACCCACTCGGTGCCCGTGCTCACCGCGCCCAGCCAAACTCACGCCTGCGGTTGCCGCGCCCCCGACCGGGTCCGGCCAAGCCCGTGCACGTCCCGCGCCAGCACCACACCCTGTCCCCATTCCCCGTTGTGGCCTCTGCTACCTCTTGAGCACTGCGTTGGTTTTCCCTTGAAGAGGAAAGGGTGATGCGGTAGAGCAGCGTAAGTATTTCCCTCAGTTTTTGAGAACCAAGGTATCAATCCAGTAGGAGGCTGCTACCTCTTGAGCACTGCATTGGTTTTTCCTTGAAGAGGAAAGGGTGATGCAGCAAAGTAGCGTAAGTATTTCCCTCAGTTTTTGAGAACCAAGGAATCAATCCAATAGGAGGCCACGCACGAGTCCCTCGCACCTACACAAACAAATAAATCCTCGCAACCAACGCGATAAGGGGTTGTCAATGCCTACACGGTCACTTACGAGAGTGAGATCTGATAGATATGATAAGATAATATTTTTGGTATTTTTATGATGAAGATGCAAAGTAAAGTAAACAAAATAAAAACGGTGCCAGAAATAGCTTGTTGTTGGGAGATTAATATGATGGAAAATAGACCCGGGGGCCATAGGTTTCACTAGTGGCTTCTCTCAAGATCATAAGTATTTACGGTGGGTGAACAAATTATTGTTGAGCAATTGACAGAATTGACCATAGTTATGAGAATATCTTGGTATGATCATGTATATAGGCATCACGTCCGAGACAAGTAGACCGACTCCTGCCTGCATCTACTACTATTACTCCACACATCGACCGCTATCCAGCATGCATCTAGAGTATTAAGTTCACAAGAACAGAGTAACGCTTTAAGCAAGATGACATGATGTAGAGGGATAAATTCATGCAATATGATATAAACCCCATCTTGTTATCCTCGATGGCAACAATACAATACGTGCCTTGCTGCCCATACTGTCACTGGGAAAGGACACCGCAAGATTGAACCCAAAGCTAAGCACTGCTCCCATTGCAAGAAAGATCAATCTAGTAGGCCAAGCCAAACTGATAATTCGAAGAGACTTGCAAAGATAACCAATCATACATAAAAGAATTCAGAAGATTCAAATATTGTTCATAGATAAACTTGATCATAAACCCAGAATTCATCGGTCTCAACAAACACACCGCAAAAGAAGATTACATCGAATAGATCTCCAGAAGAGAGGGGGAGAACATTGTATTGAGATCCAAAAACAGAGAAGAAGCCATCTAGCTAATAACTATGGACCCGAAGGTCTGAGGTAAACTACTCACACTTCATCAGAGAGGCTATGGTGTTGATGTAGAAGCCCTCCGTGATCGATGCCCCCTCCGGCGGAGCTCCGGAACAGGCCCCAAGATGGGATCTCACGGGTACAGAAGGTTGCGGCGGTGGAATTAGGTTTTTGGCTCCGTATCTGGTAGTTTGGGGGTACGTAGGTATATATAGGAGGAAGAAGTACGTGGGTGGAGCAACGTGGGCCCCACGAGGGTGGAGGGCGCAACTAGGGGGGTAGGCGCGCCCCCTACCTCGTGCCTTCCTGGTTGATGTCTTGATGTAGGGTCCAAGTCCTCTGGATCACGTTCGTTCCGAAAATCACATTCCCGAAGGTTTCATTCCATTTGGACTCTGTTTGATATTTTTTCTGCGAAACTCTGAAATAGGCAAAAAACAACAATTCTGGGCTGGGCCTCCGGTTAATAGGTTAGTCCCAAAAATAATATAAAAGTGTATAATAAAGCCCAATAATGTCCAAAACATAATATAATATAGCATGGAACAATCAAAAATTATAGATACGTTGGAGACGTATCAACCATCCCCAAGCTTAATTCCTGCTCGTCCTCGAGTAGGTAAATGATAAAAACAGAATTTTTGATGTGGAATGCTACTTAGCATAATTTCAATGTAATTCTTCTTATTGTGGCACGAATGTTCATATTTAATATGATTCAAGATAAACATTGAATATTGACATAAAAACAATAATATTTCAAGCATGCTAACCAAGCAATTATGTCTTATCAAAATAACATAGCCAAAGCAAGTTGTCCCTACAAAATCATATAGTCTGGCTATGCTCCATCTTCCCCACAAAAAATATTCACATCATGTACAACCCCGGTTTTAGCCAAGCAATTGGTTCATACTTTTTAACGCGCTTCAGCCTTTTCAACTCTTACGCAATACATGACCGCAAGCCATGGATATAGCACTATGGTGGAAATAGGTATAACGATAGGGGTTATGTGGGAAGACAAAAAAAAGGAGAAAGTCTCACATCAATGAGGCTAATCAATGGGCTATGGAGATGCCCATAAATTGATGTCAATGCAAGGAGTAGGGATTGCCATGCAACGGATGCACTAGAGCTATAAGTGTATGAAAGCTCAAACAAAAGAAACTAAGTGGGTGTGCATCCAACTTGCTTGCTCACGAAGACCTTGGGCATTTGAGGAAGCCCATCATTGGAATATACAAGCCAAGTTCTATAATGAAATTTCCCACTAGTATATGAAAGCGACAAAATGAGAGACTCTCTATCATGGAGATCACGGTGCTACTTTGAAGCACAAGTGTGGTAAAAGGATAGTAACATTGTCCCTTCTCTCTTTTTCTCTCATTTTTTTCTTTTTTTATTTGGTCCTTTTCTCTTTTTTTTATGGCCTCTTTTTTTTAGTCCGGAGTCTCATCCCGACTTGTGGGGGAATCATAGTCTCCATCATCCTTTCCTCACTTGGGACAATGCTCTAATAATGATGATCATCACACTTTTATTTACTTACAACTCATGAATTACAACTCAATACTTAGAACAAAATATGACTCTATGTGGATGCCTCCGGCGGTGTACCGGGATATGCAATGAATCAAGAGCGACATGTATGAAAGAATTATGAATGGTGGCTTTGCCACAAATACAATGTCAACTACATGATCATGCAAAGCAATATGACAATGATGGAGCGTGTCATGATAAACGAAACGATGGAAAGTTGCATGGCAATATGTCTCGGAATGGCTATGGAAATGCCATAATAGGTAGGTATGGTGGCTGTTTTGAGGAAGATATAAGGAGGTTTATGTGTGATAGAGCGTATCATATCACGGGGTTTGGATGCACCGGCGAAGTTTGCACCAACTCTCAAGGTGAGAAAGGGCAATGCACGGTACCGAAGAGGCTAGAAAATTGCAGAAAGGTAAGTGTGCGTATAATCCATGGACTTGCATTAGTCATAAAGAACTCATATACTTATTGCAAAAATTTATTAGCCCTCGAAGCAAAGTACTACTACGCATGCTCCTAGGGGAAGGGTTGGTAGGAGTTAACCATCGCGCGATCCCGACCGCCACACAAAGGATGACAATCAATAAATACCTCATGCTCCGACTTCGTTACATAACGGTTCACCATACGTGCATGCTACGGGAATCACAAACTCCAACACAAGTATTTTTCAATTCCACAATTACTCAACTAGCACAACTATGATATTACCACCTTTATATCTCAAAACAATTATCAAGCATCAAATTTCTCATGATATTATAATTAAAGAAAATTGCCATGATATTTTAAGACTCTCAAAATAATATAAGTGAAGCATGAGAGATCAATAGTTTCTATAAAACAAATCCACCGCCGTGCTCTAAAAGATATAAGTGAAGCACTAGAGCAAAAACTATATAACTCAAAAGATATAAGTGAAGCACATAGAGTATTCTAACAATTTCCGAATCATGTGTGTCTCTCTCAAAAGGTGTGTACAGCAAGGATGATTGTGGCAAACTAACAAATAAAGACTCAAATAATACAAGACTCTCCAAGCAAAACACATATCATGTGGTGAATAAAAATATAGCTCCAAGTAAAGTTACCGATGGAAGTAGACGAAAGAGGGGATGCCTTCCGGGGCATCCCCAAGATTTGGCTTTTAGGTGTCCGTAGATTATCTTGGGGTGCCATGGGCATCCCCAAGCTTAGGCTCTTGCCACTCCTTGTTCCATAATCCATCAAATCTTTTACCCAAAACTTGAGAACTTCACAACACAAAACTTAACAGAAAATCTCGTGAGCACCATTAGCGAAAGAAAACAAATCACCACTTCAAGGTACTGTAATGGACTCATTGTTTATTTATATTGGTGTTAAACCTACTTTATTCCAACTTCTCTATGGTTTATAAACTATTTTACTAGCCATAGATTCATCAAAATAAGCAAACAACACACGAAAAACAGAATCTGTCAAAAACAGAACAGTCTGTAGTAATCTGTAACTAACGCAAACTTCTGGAACACAAAAAATTCAACCAAAATAGGAGGACCTAGACAATTTGTTTATTGATCAGAATCAATTGGAATCAATATTGTATCACGTTCTGGTGATTTTTAACAATTATTTTCGTGAACAGAAAGTTTCTGGAATTTTCAGCAAGATCAAATAACTATCATCCAAGAAGATCCTATATGTTAAACTTGGCACAAACACTAATTAAAACATAAAAACATATCTAACCAGAGGCTAGATAAAATATTTATTCCTAAACAGAAGCAAAAAGCAAAAAACTAAAAATAAAATTGGGTTGCCTCCTAACAAGCGCTATCGTTTAATGCCCCTAGCTTGGCATAAAAGCAAGGATAGATCTAGGTATTGCCATCTTTAGTTGGCAATCCATAAGTGAATCTCATAAAAGATTCATAAGGTAATTTTCTTTTATTTCTAGGGAAGTGTTCCATGCCTTTCCTTAACGGAAATTGGAATCTAATATTTCCTTCCTTCATATCAATAATTGCACCAATCGTTCTAAGGAAAGGTCTACCAAGAATAATAGGACATGAAGGATTGCAATCTATGTCAAGAACAATAAAATCTACGGGTACATAATTCCTATTTGCAACAATAAGAACATCATTAATTCTTCCCATAGGTTTCTTAATGGTGGAATCTGCAAGGTGCAAGTTTAAAGAGCAATCATCAAAATCACGGAAACCTAGCAAATCACACAAAGTCTTTGGAATCGTGAAAACACTAGCACCCAAATCACACAAAGCATAACATTCATGATCTTTAATTTTAATTTTAATAGTAGGTTCCCACTCATCATAAATTTTTCTAGGGATAGAAACTTCCAACTCAAGTTTTTCCTCATAAGATTGCATCAAAGCATCAACGATATGTTTGGTAAAGGCTTTATTTTGACTATAAGCATGTGGAGAATTTAGCACGGATTGCAACAAGGAAATACAATCTATCAAAAAGCAATTATCATAATTAAATTCCTTGAAATCCAAGATAGTGGGTTCATTGATATCTAGAGTTTTGATCTCTTCAATCCCAGTTTTACCAATTTTTGCATCAAGATCTAGAAACTCCGAATTTTTGGAACGCCTTCTAGGTAAAGGTGGATCATATTCAGTCCCATCATTATCAAGATTCATATTGAAAAACAAAGATGTAATAGGGGACACATCAATAACTTTTAGATCTTCATCTTTATTTTCATAGAAACTAGAAGAACACGCTTTCACAAAATAATCTTTCTTAGCACGCATCCTAGCGGTTCTTTCTTTGCACTCATCAATGGAAATTATCATGGCCTTGAGAGACTCATTGATATTATGCTTAGGAGGAATAGATCTAAGTTTTAAAGAATCAACATCAAGAGAAATTCTATCGACGTTCTTAGCTAATTCATCAACCTTAAGCAAATTTTCTTCAAGCAAAGCATTGAAATTCTTTTGTGAATTCATAAACTCCTTAACACTAGTCTCAAATTCAGAGGGCATCTTATTAAAATTTCCATCAGAATTGTTGTAGGAATTACCATAATTATTAGAGGAATTACTAGGATACGGCCTAGGATTAAAGTTTCCTCTATACGCGTTGTTACCAAAATTATTCCTACCAACAAAATTCACATCCATAGATTCATTATTATTCTCAATAAAAGTAGACAAAGGCATATCATTAGGATCAGAAGAAACACTTTTATTAGCGAATAATTTCATAAGTTCATCCATCTTTCCACTCAAAACATTAATTTCTTCTATCACATGCACTTTCTTATTAGTAGATCTTTCAGTGTGCCATTGAGCATAATTAACCACAATATTATCTAGGAGTTTAGTCGATTCTCCTAAAGTGATTTCCATAAAAGTGCCTCCCGCGGCCGAATCTAAAAGATTTCTAGAAGCAAAATTCAATCCGGCATAAAATTTTTGTATAATCATCCACAAAATTCAAACCATGTGTAGGGCAATTACGTATCATTAATTTCATCCTCTCCCAAGCTTGTGCAACAAGCTCATGATCAAGTTGCTTAAAATTCATGATATCATTTCTAAGAGAGATGATCTTAGCAGGAGGAAAATACTTAGAGATAAAAGCATCTTTGCACTTATTCCAAGAATCAATACTATTTTTAGGGAAAGACGAAAACCAAGCTTTAGCACGATCTCTAAGCGAAAAAGGAAATAGCTTTAATTTAACAATATCTTTGTCCACATCTTTCTTCTTTTGCATATCACACAAATCAACGAAGCTATTTAGATGGGTAGCGACATCTTCACTAGGAAGGCCGGCGAATTGATCTTTCATGACAAGATTCAACAAAGCAGCATTAATTTCACAAGATTCAGTATCGGTAAGAGGAGCAATCTGAGTGCTAAGTAAATCATTGTTGTTGGTATTGGCAAAGTCACACAATTTGGTATTATCTTGAGCCATCGTCACAAGCAAGCAATCCAACACACAAGCAAACAAGAAGCGAGCGAAAAAGAGGCAAACGGAAAAGAGATGGCGAATAAAACGACAAGGGTGAAGTGGGGGAGAGGAAAACGAGACGCAAATGGCAAATAATGTAATGCGGGAGATAAGGGTTTGTGATGGGTACTTGGTATGTTGACTTTTGCGTAGACTCCCCGGCAACAGCGCCAGAAATCCTTCTTGCTACCTCTTGAGCACTGCGTTGGTTTTCCCTTGAAGAGGAAAGGGTGATGCAGTAGAGCAGCGTAAGTATTTCCCTCAGTTTTTGAGAACCAAGGTATCAATCCAGTAGGAGGCCACGCACGACTCCCTCGCACCTACACTAAATAAAATCCTCGCAACCAACGCAATAAAGGGTTGTCAATCCCTTCACGGTCACTTACGAAAGTGAGATCTGATAGATATGATAAGATAATATTTTTGGTATTTTTATAATAAAGATGCAAAGTAAAATAAAATGCTATGAAAATAGCTAAGTGTTCGAAGATTAATATGATGGAAAATAGACCCGGGGGCCATAGGTTTCCCTAGTGGCTTCTCTCGAGAGCTTAAGTATTACGGTGGGTAAACAAATTACTGTTGAGCAATTGACAGAATTGAGCATAGTTATGAGAATATCTAGGTATGATCATGTATATAGGCATCACGTCCGAGACAAGTAGACCGACTCCTACCTGCATCTACTACTACTACTCCAGACATCGACCACTATCCAGCATGCATCTAGAGTATTAAGTTCAAAAGAACAGAGTAACGCTTTAAGTAAGATGACATGATGTAGTGGGATAAACTCATGCAATATGATATAAACCCCATCATGTTATCCTTGATGGCAACAATACAATACGTGCCTTGCTGCCCCTACTGTCACTGGGAAAGGACACCGCAAGATTGAACCCAAAGCTAAGCACTTCTCCCATTGCAAGAAAGATCAATCTAGCAGGCCAAACCAAATTGATAATTCGAAGAGACTTGCAAAGATAACCAATCATACATCAAGGAATTCAGAGAAGAGTCAAATATTGTTCATAGATAAACTTGATCATAAACCCACAATTCATCGGTCTCAACAAACACACCGCAAAATAAGATTACATCGAATAGATCTCCACAAGAGAGGGGGAGAAAATTGTATTGAGATCCAAAAAGAGAGAAGAAGCCATCTAGCTAATAACTATGGACCCGAAGGTCTGAGGTAAACTACTCACACATCATCGGAGAGGCTATGGTGTTGATGTAGAAGCCCTCCGTGATCGATGCCCCCTCCGGCGGAGCGCCGGAAAAGGCCCGAGATATGATCTCACGGGTACAGAAGGTTGTGGTGGTGGAATTAGGTTTTTGGCTCCGTATCTGGTAGTTTGGGGGTACGTCGGTATATATAGGAGGAAGAAGTACGCCGGTGGAGCAACATGGGCCCCACGAGGGTGGAGGGCGTGCCCAGGGGGTAGGTGTCGGTATCAAAACCGGCGGATCTCGGGTAGGGGGTCCCGAACTGTGCGTCTAAGGCAGATGGTAACAGGAGGCGGGGGACACGATGTTTACCCAGGTTCAGGCCGTCCCGATGGAGGTAATACCCTACTTCCTACTTGATTGATCTTGATGATTTGAGTATTACAAGAGTTGATCTACCACGAGATCGTAGAGGCTAAACCCTAGAAGTTAGCCTATTGTATGATTGTTGTTGTCCTACGGACTAGACCCTCCGGTTTATATAGACACCAGAGGGGGCTAGGGTTACACAGAGTCGGTTACAAGGGAGGAGATCTACATATCCGTATTGCCAAGCTTGCCTTCCACGCCAAGGAAAGTCCCATCCGGACACGGGACGGAGTCTTCAATCTTGTATCTTCATAGTCCAACAGTCCGGCTATTCGAGGACCCCCTAATCCAGGACTCCCTCAGTAGCCCCTGAATCAGGCTTCAATGACGATGAGTCCGGCACGCATATTGTCTTCGGCATTGCAAGGCGGGTTCCTCCTCCGAATATTCCATCGAAGAGTTTGAACACAAGGATAGTGTCCGGCTCTGCAAAACAAATTCCACATACAACCGTAGAGAGAATAATATTCCCACAAATCTAATCTGCTGACACATTCTGCAGCATGACATCACACCACGACCCGGTCATTATTTGAACCATTTTTCTCAACCAGCCACTGCACATATTGCGAGGCGGTTTTCTTGGCACGTCTTGTCGAAGTAGAGATCGTGTCCCCTTATAATGGGATTCTCATCAATACGGGTGTGGGTAACCCAACCGCGCCATCAATTACGGCGCTTGGGGAATAACGGTTTTACCAGGCAAGTGGGGAGGCGTAGAATCCCTGTTGCCTTTATAAGGGGATAAGGACTCCCTTTCGCACCCACGCTTTCTTCTTCCCGATCCATTCCCCTCCGCCCGAGCTCCAGCGCCCAAGCGTTCATATTCTCTGCCCACAAAGGCCTTCCGAAAATGTCCGGATCCGGTGCAGGAGGCAAATGGATGGCCTCTACCGTCTGGGAGAAGGATATCAAAAAGCTTCGGGAGGCCGGGTATCTGGCCAAGAAAATCAGCCATCGTCTCCCGACGGCGGGACAGATCGTCCCTACTCTGGAACCCCACGAGACGGTTGTATTCGTCCCTCACTTTGTCCGCGGGCTAGGGTTTCCCCTCCACCCGTTCGTTCGCAGCATCATGTATTATTATGGAATCGATCTTCACGATCTGTCCCCTAATTCCTTCCCCAACATCGCGACATTCATTGTCGTGTGCGAGGCTTTTCTCCGCATCTCGCCACACTTCGGCTTATGGCTGAAGATTTTTAATGTGAAGCCCAAGGTAGTGGGCGGTGTGCACGCCGAGTGCAGGGGCGCTATGGTGAGCAAGATGCCCAACGTCATATGGCCAACAGGCACCTTTAACGATTCCGTCAAGGAGTGGCAACAGCAGTGGTTTTACATCACCGAGCCGCGCGGCACGGAATGGGCCGCTACTCCCGAGTTTCGATCCGGTGCCCCCCTGCGGCTTACATCAAGAAGGGCCTGAACTGGTCCTCGTCCGACGAACCGTCGGTGCTCCAAACGCGCGTTATAGATATGGGAGACAAGAACATTGAACTTGTCAATGTAGTCCAGGTGATGTTAGTTCGCCACATCCTGCCTTGTCAACACCGGACTTGCAATCTATGGGAATTCGATCCGGCCAAGCACCAAACCCTGCGAGAGCTTTTCGGCTCCTCGCACAAGGACATCTGGAAGGTGCTTTTCAAGTCCAGCAAATCATGGCCAGATTTCGCCGAAAACCGCGGGTACCAACTGTCCCGCCCTGCATGTTCGGTAAGTCATCATACTTTTTATCCGCATAACCTAAGGGAAGCGCTTAATGTGTTTTCCACAACTCTCCTAGGGCTGGACGAAGAAGGCGGAGCGGATCCATTGTTCGGCCCCGCTGCCTAAAGAACCGGCCGTCCCACTTCTAAAGAAGATGCTGGTCCCGGCGCCTTACAAGGTGCCGAAGAAGACGGCCGAGAAGGAGGCCAAAAAGACTCGGGGCGGCCTTGGTCGCCATGGCACTTCGGACACAATATCCGAAGGCTCTGATGCCCGTTCCGCCTCCGAAGAGGACGAGGAGGAGGAGGAAGATGAATCCCCTGCGGGGGGAAGAAAGAAGAGGACGGCCTCCGCACACTTGGAGGCCGAGTCGCCTAAAAGGGGAAAAGCTCCTCTTCCGGAGGAGTCCACTGCCGCCGCCGACAGCGGCCCGGCATGGGATCCCAGAGACCAGCCCCTGGTGAATTCGTGAGTATATTGAATCTGAGTACGTTTATGCGTCCAGACTCATCATGGCATAATATTTTAACCTGAGCCATTTTTTGGTAGTCCGACGCGGTCCCGTACCAAACAATCCTCATCACAGGATTCGCTGAGCTCGGATGCTATGGAGAGCGGGACGCCCCCGAAGGCCCCTTCCTTCAAACAGGTGAATACCACCGAGGCTTCGTCCTAGAGGGACCCCGGCCAAGGAGGAGAGGAAAAGACCGTGAAGGCGGCGCCTGGAGGTCAATCTTCAGGGGCCGGACACATGGGGGAGAAAATTCCCATGGGAGCTGACGGCGGGGGCCATCTGGAATTCGGCTCCCAGCCGGATGCAGTTCCGGAGACCAATACGGCTCCAGAATCGAGCAGGAAACCTCTCTCAGCTGGAGGGGACATGCCTGTTCCACCGGCAACCTCTGTCCAACAAGAGGTGTCGGATGCTTTGTTGGTGGCGCTGAAGAGTGCCTCCATCGTCGATGACCACCGTGCTCTTATGGGTGCGGTGATTGAGAAGATTCAGTCTGCTGAGAGTGGACTGAATGGAGCTTGTATCAGCCTTATAAAAGATTTTGAGGTATGTTTTATGAGGTTTCGAAGAGTGTCATGGTATGGATAGTAGCCCCTGATACACTGTTCGGTGAAAGAAAGAACCGGACAGAGGATCGAATTTATGTTCACAGGAAGACTCATTGAATGACATCTATTTCTCTTCTGTTATAATCAGGCGTCTGTAGCGGCTGCTGCCTCTCATACTGCGGAGATCTCCGGACTGAATCAAAGTCTGGAGCGGGCCAAAGAAGAACTTGGCCAGTTGAAAATGCAGTTGGGAGATAAGTAAGGTATGCACAAGTCTTGTTCGCGTTTATTGCGAATGAATTATTCTGTATGATGAAATAGGCTTCATGATTTGCGCTAGGGATGGTGACTGAAGTCGAGGCTCTTAAGAAGGTTGTGGCCGAGGCCGAGAAACAGGCAACCACAGAGCAGGCTCTTCGAGAGAAGCACGAGGCCAGGGTGATTAAAGCTGAGCAGGAGCTGCAAGAGGCCGTGAAGAAGTGCGAGACCTTGGAGCAGAGTTTAACGGAGAAAGAATCCGAACTCGCCAAGGCGCGTCAGGCCACGAGTGATGCCCGGGGGGGAACCCAAAGCGCACTGCAGGGGATCCAAGAGGCGAGGAAGATCACGGCGGGTAAGGCTTTTTCCATGTAAAGCAAGCATTTGAGGAGAAAATTATGTTTCTAATTTTGAATTTAGATTTCTTAGGGGTATTTGCCGAGCTGCCCCGCAGCATATCGGATGCCGCCCAATTCTATCGAGCCGAAGAAAGGAACACTGCGGATAAGCTCTTTTGGACGCAGTATTTGGCACCGAATTATCCGGTGCCCTTTGCCAATTAATTAAAACAGCTGATCGAACGGCATAAGGCAACGGAACTGGCCATGAAGGATCTGATTATCCGGCTATGGCCCGCCGAGCCGATTCCAAATAGCTACTTCGGGCTCGTGAAGCGACTTGTGAGTGCTTTCCCTCGACTTGATGTCATCAAGCGGTCGGTCTGTATAGAGGGTGCGCGAATGGCCTTCGCCCGTGCGAAGGTGCACTGGGGGAAGATGGATGCTGAAAAGCTGATGACCGAATGAACGCCAGAGGGGACGGAGCACCGCAAGCCCGAATTATATTATGAGAGTGTCCTGAAAGGATCCTGCCTTGCTGCGGAGCTATGTACCAAGGACATTATATTTCCATGAATGCAAATCATGTTGTCCTTTGTAATGTCTGAACAAGGTCATTTATATTATTTATTGCCTGTTATATAAAAGTTTATTCTCCTGCGCGACCGTTTTATATATTAATCCTGAGAGTTGGCCGGTCGTCGGCTTCTGCCCCCACGTAAGAAGTACGGGGGTGTTCGGGATAGACCTGATCACTCTTTATCCCAGTTTTGGGTCCTTCGAAGGAGGTTTTCAGCACAACGAACCAGGCAATCGGACTATAGGGCTTTATCGCTATCACTTAGCCATAGGAGCTTTAGGAAGGTAGGCGCAGCCCCTGGTGTTCGGAAGACCGCACAAGGGGCTCTATAAGCACCTGATCGGAATAAAAAACCGATCCATCGCACACTGCATTGGTTATGGCATTATGCGGGAGAAATCCTTAAAGATTTTACAACCTCTCAAACAGCTGACCAGCTCTCGCCGTATCATGACAATCAGTTTTCGGCTTTCTCTACTGAGGTGCTCGTCCGGAAGAACCGGGACACAATCGCAGTAGTTCTCCCAGTGCTACCTTAGCCGATATAGCGGAACGTAAGGTACCAAAACGTGGGAGCCGGGCAAACCCAACTATTGACCCAAGACATGACTCGGAGCTGATGCATATAATGCTATAGGTTCGGGGTGCGAACTTCCGTGAAGGTGTTCGGACTTTATTGCCGTATTATGGGTAAAACGAAGCCCCTGGCATATTTGAAGGCATATCGTGGTGTACGGATGCCACTTGACAAGAGAATTTTAATAAGAAATAACAGCAGATAAGCGTCATATGAATCCATATGTTGTATTTTAATAGTACGTCGATGCGTATAAGCACAGGTAATGTGATAAAAAGGAAATATGACTGTGAAACCTGCTGAGACCTGGGGCGAAGAAGCTGTGTGCGGATCCGGAGTATAGTCGGATGGTCATCGCGGGGAATGTCTAAGGATTCCCTTGCGCGTTCGATCTGCCTCCATATCGCCCATCCTAGTCGGCGCAAAGGTGAACCTGCGAAGGAAATGTAAGAAATGTTTGCGTGCCGGAGAGCGGTTGAGCCGCTGAGTGCGGCCTGTCCTGGCCATCGCCGGAGTGTTTACTTGAGCTCTGGACGAGCCGGGCTATCCTTCCGCGAAGTTGTTCGGAGTCCTTTGATGGTGTCCGGGAGCCTGGCCGTCGACTCGAGGTTCCGCTGCAAGGTGCTGCTCGTTGCTTCTGC
Source organism: Triticum aestivum (assembly GCF_018294505.1). Classification (NCBI taxonomy): domain Eukaryota; kingdom Viridiplantae; phylum Streptophyta; class Magnoliopsida; order Poales; family Poaceae; genus Triticum; species Triticum aestivum. The sequence continues at coordinate 236,319,493 of NC_057805.1, forward strand.
TGTTAAGGCATCGGTGTGCTCATTGGTGCCGAAGTAAAGCTCGTCCTTGCCATTAACCGTGATGGCGCCGCGTGGACCGGGCATTTTGAGCTTATGGTAGGCATAATGTGGCACCGCGTTGAATCGAGGGAACGCGGTTCATCCGAGCAGTGCCTGATAATCACTGCGGAAAGGGACAATTTCGAAGATTAACTCTTCGGTACGGTAATTGTCTGGTGAACCGAAGACTACCTCAAGGGCGATGGAGCCTGTACAACTGGCTTCCACACCTGGTATAATGCCTCTGAAAGTGGCTTTAGTGGGTTTGATCACCGAATGACCGATGCCCATCTTGTGCACTATGTCCTAGTAAAGCAGGTTTAGACTGCTGCATCCGTCCATAAGGACTCGTGTGAGGTGGAACCCGTCAATTATTGGGTCGAGCACTAGTGCGACAGGATTGCCCTGATTGGCGTTAACCGGACGATCCGTGCGGTTGAAGGTGACCGGCCCTAGTTTATATTGTGGGACGACTAGTTCCGTTAAGTCGGCATCCCTAAGGGTGCTTATCCGGTCCAGGTTGGGAATTTGGGTGGTGTTTACCACGTTCACCGTTTGGATTTGTGGGGGAAATTTCTTTTGCCCTCCTGTGTTCGGTGATCTGGGCTCTTTGTCGCCATCATCGCTTTGAGACCCCCCTTCTTTGTTTTTGGCGCCTGCCTTGCCGGCTTGTTTGAAGACCCAGCATTCTCTGTTGGTATGGGTGGCTGGCGTCCGTGGGGTGCCATGAATTTGGCATTGGCGATCGAGTATGCGGTCCAGACTGGATGGACCCGAATTGTTATTTTTGAGTGGCCCTTTCCGCTCACCAGACTTTGAGCCACTAAACCCGGCATTAACTGTCGTATCTTTGGCATTTTCACCATATTTGCGGCGCCTTGTGTTTGTTGCGTCGTGGTTTTCCATTGCTATCCCTGGCCTCTGATGTGCCAGGTTTGCTTGCTGTGTTGTTACTACGAGCCAACCAGCTATCTTCTCCCGCGCAAAAGCGGGTCATAAGTGTCGTGAGGGCTGCCATGGATTTTGGCTTCTCTTGGCCGAGGTGCCGGGTGAGCCACTCGTCATGGATGTTATGCTTAAATGCCGCTAAGGCCTCTACATCCGGAACGTCGACAATTTGGTTCTTCTTAGTTAGGAACCGGGTCCAGAATTTCCTGGCTGATTCCCCTGGCTGCTGTGTTATATGACTTAAATCGTCAGCATCCGGCGGTCGCACATAAGTGCCCTGAAATTGTCCAGGAATGCATCTGCCAGGCTCTCCCAACTTCCGATGGAGTTTGCCGGCAAGCTATTCAGCCAATGTCGAGCCGGCCCTTTGAGTTTTAGCGGGAGATACTTGATGGCGTGTAGATCATCCCCGCGGGCCATCTGAATGTGGAGGAAGAAGTCTTCTATCCATACCGCGGGGTCTGTAGTGCCATCATATGACTCAATGTTTACGGGTTTAAACCCTTCTGGGAATTCGTGATCCATTACTTCGTCCGTGAAGCATAAGGGGTGTGCGGCACCTCTGTGTCGGGCTATGTCGCGACGCAGTTCATATGAGTCTTGTCTGCTGTATTCGGCCTGGCCGGATTTGGTTTTGGTGTATCCGGCGTGACAATCATCATCACGCGTTGGGGCGTGACCCCGTGATCCGTAGATCGATCTTGTATGTCCTGCTTTGTTTTCCTATGCGCTTCGTAGGTCCTGCGTGTTGCCCCGGGCCTTGGTGTTTTTGTTTGTCTGGCGACGGGGTGCGGGCTGGACTTCGGGCTGATATGCCACTCTGTCTCGGCCATGAGGTGGCCGATCAGCCGCATCATATGCTGGTAATGTAGGTTGTAATGCTTCCTCCTCGAGTTGGGGTAGCAACCTGCGCTTTGGGTAGCTCTTGATTGGGCGTTTGAGTTCGTATTCCTCGGCCGCCAGGACCTCGGTCCATATATCCGCTAGCAGGTCTTGGTCAGCTCGAAGCTGTTGTTGCTTTTTCTTCAGGCTATTTGCTGTGGCTATAAGCCGGCGCTAGAAGCGCTCCTGCTCGATGGGATCCTCAGGCACGATAAATTCTTCGTCGCCGAGGCTCACCTCGTCTTCGGAGAGGGGCATGTAATTGTCATCCTCTGATTCTCCGTCTGCTGCCTGTTCCAGAGGGCTAGCTTGTTCATTCTCCCGCTCGAGGTCTGGCTGGAGGGGATTGATGTCGTCTTCGGCACTATCCAGAGCGTTATTGTCTCTTGTGCCGGTATCGCTGCTTTTGCTATGGCGGGACTTAGAGCGGCGCCGCTAACGTCAATGCTTGGATTGCTTCTTGGAGGGATTATCCTCCATTGTCTTATCGCCATCGACTTCTTTGGGGGTGTTCACCATGTATATATCATATGATGAGGTGGCAGTCCAGCGCCCTGTGGGCGGTGGTTCCTGTTCATCTCCTGCATCGTCATCCATACCGTCGATGTCTTCGGAGCCGTAATCGAGCATGTTGGTTAAATCGTCGACAGTGGCTACTAAGTGGGTGGTGGGTGGGGAGCGAATTTCTTCGTCGTCCGCATCCCATTCTAGCCAGACATAGTTCGGCCAAGGGTCTCCTGACAAGGAGAGAGACCTCAATGAGTTTAGCATGTTGCCCAGTGGTGAGTGCTGAAAGATATCCGCGGAGGAAAACTCCATAATCGATGCCCAATCGGATTCGATGGCACGGATGTAGGCGGCTCAGAGCCCGTGGCCGCGGACAAATCCAAGTGTCCGGCAACACGGGTCTCATAGGAAGTGAAGTCAGCATTTGGCTCTATCGCCGCTGAGTGCGCGGCCTTCGTGGCGGGGTCCATCCACCCATCCTCGGACGGCGCAATCTGTTCCGGATTGAGGGCCAGAGTAGTTGCAGGTGTGATCTCCCGAACACTGTCCGATGGCAGAGCTAAGTCATGCTCATCGTGACTGTGCGGCGCACCTGACATGGGCTCGAATCCGTCAAAGATCAAGTCTCCGTGGATGTCGGCAGTATATTTCAAGTTTCCAAACCTGACCTGATGGCCAGGGGTGTAGCTCTCGATCTGCTCCAGATGGCCAAGCGAGTTGGCCCGCAGTACGAAGCCGCCGATTACGAAGATCTGTCCGAGGAGGAAAACCTCGCCCCGGATCGCATCGTTGGTGATGATCGAAGGAGCAATCAAGCCTTTATCGCGATGGCACAGTGGAACTCTCAATGAAAGCACCAATGTCGGTGTCAAAACCGGCGGATCTCGGGTAGGGGGTCCCGAACTGTGCGTCTAAGGCAGATGGTAACAGGAGGCGGGGGACACGATGTTTACCCAGGTTCGGGCCCTCTCGATGGAGGTAATACCCTACTTCCTGCTTGATTGATCTTGATGATTTGAGTATTACAAGTGTTGATCTACCACGAGATCGTAGAGGCTAAACCCTAGAAGTTAGCCTATGGTATGATTGTTGTTGTCCTACGGACTAAACACTCCGGTTTATATAGACACCGGAGGGGGCTAGGGTTACACAGAATCGGTTACAAGGGAGGAGATCTACATATCCGTATTGCCAAGCTTGCCTTCCACGCCAAGGAAAGTCCCATCCGGACACGGGACGGAGTCCTCAATCTTGTATCTTCATAGTCCAACATCCGGCTAAAGTATATAGTCCGGCTGTCCGAGGACCCCCTAATCCAGGACTCCCTCAGTAGGTGCGCCCCCTACCTCGTGCCTTCCTGGTTGATGTCTTGACGTAGGGTCCAAGTCCTCTGGATCACGTTCGTTCCGAAAATCACGTTCCCGAAGGTTTCATTCAGTTTGGACTCCGTTTGATATTCTTTTTCTGCGAAACTCTGAAATAGGCAAAAAACAGAAATTCTGGGCTGGGCCTCCGGTTAATAGGTTAGTCCCAAAAATAATATAAAAGTGTATAATAAAGCCCAATAATGTCCAAAACAGAATATAATATAGCATGGAACAATAAAAAATTATAGATACGTTGGAGACGTATCAGCCTAAACAGAATATAATATAGCATGGACGTGCCCGCCCGCGCTCGCCCTGCGCCAGCCGTGCCCCGGGCTCCCCCTACCCGTGATCCTCGCTCCTAGGCCCGCTCCCAGCCACGCCGCTGCCCCCTGCCGGGCCGCGCCCTCCCCTGCACCGCTGCTGCACCGCTCGTTGCGACCGCCCTCGCCTGCCTACTCCTGGTGCTCTGCGTTTCGATCGCCTCCAAGCCGCGCGCTGGCCGCCCCGATCACGTCCTGCGCCGCCGGCCAAATCCCGACCGCAGCACCCTCTGCCCCTCCCCTGTGTGCGGTCGTGCACATGCGGGAGGTGGCTTGTGCCACTGCCCAGTGGGGCCACCCCTGTAAAAAGAAAAAGAAAAGAAAGAAACAAAAAAGATTATATAAATAAAAAAATAATTAATAAAATAATTAGCAAATTAATTACTTACTTGATTAATTAATTCGATAATTAACCTAATTAACTGTGTTAGTTAGTCTATCAGACTATGACTGGGGGCCCCACCCACTGTTGACCAGTCATGACCAACCAACTCAACCAACTATGATTGGTCAACTGGACCCCCCTAGCCCCGGTGACAGCCAGAGGGTACACTTCTGTGTACACTGGTGGGTACATCTAGCATTTTTCCTTTTATTTTGAATTAAATTATTTTTAAAACTTTGAAAATTAATCCGTAACTCGGATGAAAATAATTTATATATGCAAGTTGCTCAAAAAATATAATGAATCCAAATATGCGGTGTGTTCATCTAACACATGCCTCTAACATGATGAACATGGATCCTTATCCTCTGATTCATCTATCCGAAAAATGCCAAATGCCAAGAAAACATTCCTAGATGTTTTCCCTCTTCGTTTGTATCACTTAGCACTGCACTAGCACACCCCTAGCACTGCATCTTGCCATGTCATGCATCATGATGCATCTATTTGCTTTATATTTATTATTTTTCCCCTATTCTCTCCGGTACACACCGAGACTGACGCTGCTACTGGGTACAACTACGGTGTCGACGAACCTTCCCTCTCGGAGCTTCCATGCAAGCAAAAGACCGTCGCTCTAAATTAAACAGAGCTAGCTGACCTAAACATTACCCTAAGAAATTAAAGACCAGCGCTCTAAATTAAACAAAGAGTACTACTCTGGCTGGTGCTCGTCGATCTCCACCGCCTCCTCCATGTCCAGCTCGGGCCCGACCATCTCCTAGGGAAGGGGATCCATGGCATCAATAGCACCATACTTGGCAAGCATCTCGCCTTCCGCATCTACCATCTCTTTGAAAAAGGCCGCCATGAGCTGGGCGTGGGCGGCCGCGATCTGGTCTTGGACGGGCTCTATCGTGGCAAGGTGTGCTGCGAAGGAACATACGGCTGCTCGAACGCTCTTAGCGATTGCCAACTCTTCGGCCCTGGGTTGCCAACCATTGTCGGAAAAGCTTCCTTTGATTTGTGCGGTGACTGCCACAAGCTGGGCGTGGGCGGCCTCAACATGGTCTTGAGCAGCCTCCATTAGGGCTAAGGCCGCCGCTGCGGAACGGACAGCTGCTGTGCTACTCTCGCCAGTTGCTATCCCTGACGCAGATGTTGCTGCCGCCACCTGAGCAGCAACAGCGGATGTTTGGGCTACCTTGACCGCCTGGTCGCAGATTACGGTCGCGCTCACGCAGCTTGTTACAACACGCATGGTGGCTGCGGCCGTGCTCTCACTGGAGTGGGCTGCCGAAGTGGCCCTCACGACGCGGGTCCACATTCCCATCTTTCACCGGCGAGGATTGAACAGTGAAATGATATTTGGGGAGCGAGCTATTGTCCTTAACGCGCTGGTTGTGGACTATAGCAGACATTTTATCTTCTCGCGTAAGCCATATACGTACAACTCCGATGGTGCTCCAAGAAATTTTGTACTGCATCTCACACAGTTGGTGATAATAAACTGTGTGCGGTCTACTTGATTTTTCGTCTTCATTTGAAATGCATAATTGGGTCACAGCAGCAAAGGAGGATGTTTGAATAAATTTTTATACATTAACTTGGTTTTCTAGGCATTTCAGTTGCACAATTCAAAATTAAACTACAAGCACATGCTCTGGTGCACCAAAATGGGTTTAAAATCATATATGTGTCCATGGGTTGATGCTTATGTCCCATGCAAGAAATGGTGATGAATTTCAAACACCTCGGCATTGTGGCTCTTTTCGGCAAATGTTGAGAAACTTGGTTTTGAAATTCTAGTAAGTCCAAAACTCGTCTGAAATTCATGAACCTTGGCATTCTATCATAGAATGGCATTAGCATGCTGTGGTAAAAATAGTCCCATTTGGGGCAGGTTTGGGTATAAGCTTCTCACAAACCAGAGCTTCTCACAACAAGCCTCATGGTTCTAGTAGGGAACGTGTCACCTTTCCAATTTCCTCTTCTTGCTTTCAATTTTTTTGCAGTGTCAACATAGAACAACATGGGTGTTGTGTTAAAATTTCGAATTTTTCGGGGTTCGTTTTGACATTTCTACACATTAACTAAGTTCTCTAGGAATTTTATGTGCATAATTCAAATTTGAACTACAGGTACCAGCTACAGTGCATATAAATGGGTTGAAAAACAAATGTGTGTCCTTCGTTGGATGCTCAGGTCCCATGCAAGAAATGGGAATGAATTTCAAACACCAGGGCATCGTCGCTTGGCCGCAAACACTGAGATACATGGTTTTAAAATTCAAGTAAATCCAAAACTCGTCTGAAACTCATGAAACTTGGCATGCTATCATAGAACAACATCAATAAGTTGTGGTAAAAACATTGCCCATTTGGGGAAGGTTTGGGCATGAGCTTATAACAAACTAGAGCTTCTCACAACAAGCTTCATGGTTCCGGTAGGGAATGTGCCTCCTTCATGGATGAAACGATATTCGTTGCCTCCTCTTGATTTCAAATTTTGTCCTAGTGGCAATATAGAGCAATAGGAGTGTCGTGTTAAAATTTGGAATTTTTTGGTGTTTGTTTGGACATTTTTATACATTAACTGTGTTTTGTAGGCATTTTATGTGCATAATTCAAATTTGAACTACATGCACATGCTCCAGTGCAGAAAAATCGGTTCAAAAATCAAATGTGTGTCATTGGGTGCATGCTTTGGTCCCATGCAAGAAATGGGGATGAAATTCAAACACCAGGGCATCGTTGCTTGCCGGCAAAACATTGAGATACTTTGTTTTGAAATTCTAGTAAATCCAAAACTTGTCTAAATTTCATGAAACTTGGCATGCTATCACGGAATGGCATCCGACATGCTGTGCTATTTTTCGTGTCCAATTTGAGAGAAGGCACACTCGAATCAATAGCCAACAACACATTTTGAAACAAATAGTTGCCACCTTATCATCTCAAACATTTGTAAAATTTAAATCATGGGCGTTCTGTTAATCATTCACGTGACGTCATGCATCGCACTTTTAATGGCTAGGACGTGTCGTGCGGACAGCTACTTGAGTAGACGAGAGGCGTGCCAGCGCAGTCCGCTGCTTAGGCTGACCGGGAGGTGTGCAAGCTGCCCTCCAATGGGCAGGCTCACCAGGAAGCGTGGAAGCTGTAAGTTGCGCAGGCTCAGTGGGAAGCAAGCCCTTTGACTTTCGTGGCTGCCCGCCTTGCTCGCATCCTCCCCATTAATGGCGCCTGATCCACTGTTTAATATGGGCAGCATTACTGTTCGCCTCCCATTCCCCTCCCGCGGACCTCCACCAACGCCATGGCGTAGAAGGATCATCTACCAATGACCCACAAGTGTTGGGGATCTATGGTTGTCCTTACAATAAGTAAGAGTGTCGAACCCAACGAGGACCAAAAGGAAACAACAAGCGGTTTTCAGCAAGGTATTCTCTGCAAGCACTGAAATTATTGGTAACAGATAGTTGGGTGATAACATAATTCGTAATGGGTAACAAGTAACAAATATAACTAAGGTGCAGCAAGGTGGACCAATACTTTTTGTAGCAAAGGACAAGCCTGGACAAACTCTTATATAAAGCAAAGCGCTCCCGAGGACACATGGGAATTATTGTCAATTTAGTTTTCATCATGCTCATATGATTCACGTTCGTTACTTTGCTAATTTGATATATGGGTGGACCGGTGCTAGGGTGATGTTCTTACTTGGACAAGCCTCCCACTTATGATTAACCCCTGCCGCAAGCATCTGCAACTACGAAAGAAGAATTAAGATAAATCTAATCATAGCATGAAACATGTGGATCCAAATCAGCCCCTTACGAAGCAATGGATAAACTAGGATTTAAGCTTCTTTCACTCTAGCAACCCAACATTGATGACCCACAAGTATATGATATCAATTGTAGCCTTATCGATAAGTAAGAGTGTCGAACCCAACGAGGAGCAGAAGGAAATGACAAGTGGTTTTCAGTAAGGTAATGTCTGCAAGTGCTGAAACTGTAAGTAGGAGAGTAGTTTGATAGCAAGATAATTTGTAACGAGCAAGTAATGGTAACGGTAACAAAAGTGCAGCAAGGTAGCCCAATCCTTTTGAGGCAAAGGACAGGCGAAAACGGTCTCTTATGATAAGCAAAGCGTTCTTGAGGGTTGATATGTCTCCAACATATCTACTTTTCCTAACGCTTTTCCTCTTGTTTTGGACTCTAATTTGCATGATTTGAATGAAACTAACCCCGGATTGACGCTGTTTTCAGCAGAACTACCATGGTGTTGTTTTTGTGTAGAAATAAAAGTTCTCGGAATGGAATGAAACTTTGCGAGGAATTTTTATACAATAAACAAGAATTTATGGACCCAAGACCCACCAGAGGGGGGCACCTGGGTGGGCACAACCCACCAGGGCGCACTCAGGTGGGTTGTCCTCACCTGGTGGCCCTGCAGACCCTGAAACTGACGCTATAAAATCCTATTTTTCCAGAAAAAATCAGGGAGAAAAATTATCGCGATCCACGAAACGGAGCCGCCGTCACCTCCTGTTCTTCATTGGGAGGCCAGATCTGGAGTCCGTTTGGGGCTCCGGAGAGGGGGATCTTCGTTCTTCGTCATCACCAACCCTTCTCTGTCACCAATTCCATGGTGCTCCCCACCGGGAGTGAGTAATTCCTTCATGGGCTCGCTGGTCGGTGAGGAGTTGGATGAGATTCATCATGTAATTGAGTTAGTTTTGTTAGGGCTTGATCCCTAGTATCCACTATGTTCTAAGATTGATGTTGCTATGACTTTGCCATGCTTAATGCTTGTCACTTTGGGCCTGGGTGCCATGAACTCAGATCTGAACCGTTTATGTTATCACCATTGTGTCCATGTCCTAGATCCAATCTTGCAAGTTATAGTCACCTACTACGTGTTATGATCCGACAACCCCGGAGTGACAATAGTCGGGACCACTCCCGGTGATGACCGTAGTTTGAGGAGTTCATGTATTCACTATGTGTTAATGATTTGTTTTGGTTCTCTATTAAAAGGAGGCCTTAATATCCCTTAGTTTCCAGTATGGACCCCACTGCCACGGGAGGGTAGGAGAAAAGATGTCATGCAAGTTCTTTCCATAAGCATGTATGACTATTTATGGAATACATGCCTACATTATATTGACGAACTGGAGCTAGTGTCGTATAGCCCTAGGTTATAACTGTCTCATGATGAATATCATCCAACAAATTACCGATCCAACGCCTATGAATTTATCTTATATTGTTTCTGCTAAGTTACTACTGCTATTGTTACTGTTGCACTTGCTACAAAATTACTGCTATCACTCTTACCGTTACCATTGCTACTATCACTATTATCAAAACTATCATACTACTTTGCTACTAATCAAATTGATGTAGATAATTAATCTCCAGGTGTGGTTGAATTGACAACTCAGCTGCTAATACCTTCAAATATTCTTTGGCTACCCTTGTGTCGAATCTATAAATTTGGGTTGAATACTCTACCCTCGAAAACTGTTGTGATCCCCTATACTTGTAGGTTATCAAGACCTTTTTCTGGCGCCGTTGCCGGGGAGCATAGCTATATTGGTTGAGTCACTTGGGATTATTATCAATTTATCACTATGAAGAATCTGAAGGATGCTAAGACTAAGATTTATCCCTCTAAGACGAGGGGAGGTAAGGAACTGCCATCCAGTTCTGCTTTAGATTCACCTTCTGTTATAAGTAAACTTGCAACATCACCACATGCTATCAATTCTGATATATCGCAAGTTATTGATCATGCTACTTCTGCTATGGATAATGCTTATGATGATGCTAGTACCTTGCTTGATAATGATGATGTGCCACTTGGTGAATTTCTTGATGAACAAATTGCTAGAGTAATACAACATGATGTTGTTGAATCTGATGATGAGCTTGAAACTGAAACTCCTAAAACACCTGCTAGAACTAGCCTTCCTAGATATGAATTGCCTAAGGTACCAGAAGGTTATGTTATGAATGAGGAGACAACTAGAGATATTCTTGCTTGTAAGGATAGAGATGATCTAGAGAAATTATTATGCAAGTATAATGAAAAATCTCTGAATGCTAGAATGAAATATGATCCTAAGTTTGCTACTTCGCCGATCTTTATTGATGATAAGGATTATGAATTCTCTGTTGACCTAGAGTTAAATACTTTGGTTGAATCAGATCCATTCCATGGTTATGAAACTGGAACTGTTGTGGCACATCTTACTAAGTTTAATGACATAGCCACCCTTTTTACTCATGATGAGAAAACTCGCTATTACTTCATTCTCAAATTATTTGCGTTCTCATTAAAGGGTGATGGTAAAGCTTGGTACAATGCTCTTGCTCCTGGTTGTGTGTGTAGTCCCGAGGATATGCTTTATTACTTCCCTAAAAAATATTTCCCTGCTCATAAGAAACAAGATGCTTTACAGGAAATATTTAACTTTGTGCAAATTAAAGAAGAGAGTCTCCCACAAGCTTGGGGGAGGTTTTGCCAGTTACTTAATGCTTTGCCTGATCATCCTCTTACTAAAAATGAAATACTTGATATCTTCTATAATGGACTGACCGATGCTTCTAGGGACTTCCTAGATAGTTGTGCTGGTTGTGCTTTCACGGAACGAACTATTGGGCAAGCTGAAGAATTTATGATGATTGGACTCTTCCTAAACAACCGCCTAAACCCACTCCGAAGAACAGGGGTATATTATATCTTTGTCCTGAAGATATGCAAGAGGCAAAGAAATCTATGAAGGAAAAAAGGTATTAAAGCTGAGGATGTCAAAAATTTACCTCCTATTGAAGAAATACATGGGCTTAATACACCACCACCACCTAAGGTTGTAGAGGTAAATTCTCTAATGAAGTTCAATGATAATGACAATCCTCACAATATGCAACCTAGCCAATGCCTTTATGAGTTGGAAAACTACATTAGAAAACAAGATCACTTCAATGCAAATGTTATGAAACAATTGAAATACAATTCTGATATGATTGCTCGCTTGAGTGACTTGTTATTTAGAATCTCAAATGATGTTAGACGTGTTGGAAAGCATGCTTCTATGGTTCAAACTTAGTTAGAACAAGTTGCGAAATCTAAAAGAGAGTTGCTTGATGAAATGAATAATAATAAACATGACTTTGCTATTACAGTAGCAACTAGAGGAGGTAAAATGACTCAGGAACCACTTTATACTGAGGGACACCCAAAAAGAATAGAACAAGATTCACAAAGAATTAACACTGCACCTAGTCCTTCTAGAAAGAACAAGAAGAAGAAAAATGATAGGACTTTGCATGCTTCTAGTGAATCTGAAATAGAAAAACCTCCTGATAATGATAATGAAACTTCTATCTCTGATGCTGAAACTCAATATGGTAATGAACATTCACCTAGTGATAATGAAAAAGATAATGCTAATGTCCATGAAGATACTCAACCAAACAATGAAAAAGATCCAGATAATGATGTTGAAATAGAACCACCTATTGATCTTGATAACCCACAACCTAAGAATAAAAGGTATGATAAAAGAGACTTCATTGCTAGAAAACACGGTAAAGAAAGAGAACCGTGGGTTCAAAAACCTATGCCTTTTCCACCTAAGTCATCTAAAAATAAAGATGATGAAGAATCTGAACGCTTTGTTGAGATGCTGAGGCCAGTCTTTTTGCGTACTCGCTTGACTAATATCCTTAAAATGCCTCCTTATGCAAAGTATATGAAAGACATCATCACTAATAAGAGAAAAATAATGGAAGCTGAAATCTCCACTATATTTGCTAATTACACATTTAAAGATGGAGTACCCAAAAAACTTGGAGACCCGGGAATACCAACTATACCTTGCTCTATCAAAAAGAATTATGTGAAAACTGCTTTCTGTGATTTAGGAGCTGGTGTTAGTGTTATGCCTTTCTCTTTATATAAAAGACTTGACTTGAATAAACTCACACGTACTAAAATATCTTTGCAAATGGCTGACAAATCAACTTCCATACCTATCGGTATTTGTGAGGATGTTCCCCTTGTTGCTAATGTTACTATTTTGACTGACTTTGTTATACTTGAGATGCCTGAGGACAACAACATTTCGATTATCCTTGGTAGACCCTTCTTGAATATTGTAGGGGCTATTATTGATTGCAATAAAAGCAAGGTAACTTTTCATATTAATGGTAATGAGCATACGGTGCACTTTCCGAAGAAACAATTCCAAGTAAATGGTATCAATGTTATTGAAAAATCTCCGACAATCACTATTGGAAGTTTTCAAATACCTCTACCTACTGTCAAAAATAAATATGAAATGCTTATTGTTGGGGAAATTCATATCCCCATTGAGGTAACTTAGTGATTTATGAAAGTTATTCGGTTTCATGCTAATCGAAAGTGGTTGTTAATAAGACCTGATCAACCTTATTAATGAATCATTTTTGAGAGGTATGAAGTTGATGAATTTAGTAAGCACTACCTTCTGTCCCTACTTTTTATTTTTTGTTTTTATTAGTTAAATAAAATAAAATGCATGTTTTGTCTGTTTTTTGAATTTCCCGTGCAATAAAAAATGACCCAAAAATAAAAGTTCTCAAAATGCTCTGAAAATTTAATACGATTTTTTCTGAATATTTAAGAATTTTTGGTGCAAATAATATCATAGGGATGTGCACCAGGTGGGCACAACCCACCTGGGCGCGTCAGGACCCCCAAGCGCCCTGGTGGGTTGTGGTCCCGACGTGGAGACCCTCAGTTATCTCTTTACACCACATCATCACCTACCTCTAGAAAAAATTCTCCATTGCTCTCTCTCCGGTGTTCTTGCTCTCAAACCCGCGGATTTCGATCTCTTTGCTCGAAGCTCTGTTTCCGAAACTGTTTCGGGGGATTGTTTCTTGGTATGTGACTCCACCGTTTGTCCAATTAGTTTTTGTTTTAATGGTTTACATTTTGAATAATTAGCTAATCTTGGTGCTGCTGTAGATGAGCTTGCATCTTGAATTCTTAGAGTTGTAAATAGTTTGAATGCTTGCTATGGCCTCTATGTATCCCTATGAGTAGTTGCTATCAATTTTGTGAAGTTTTGTTGAAAAAAAAATTTGTGGACTAAAAATTTCAGAATTTTGTTCATAGGAAAAAGATGAATATCTTTAGGAAGTTTGCTTCTAAGAAGAACTCCAAGGGTGTTATTGGGGAGTCGTCTTACAATGATATCCATCCTCGGAGGTTGGCAGAGGTACGGCCGTGCGAATGGCCGCATACCCAGTTCATGGAAGAGACCGGAATCCTTCCGGAGTTCACACAATATGCTGGAAATGCCGGTCTCACCGACTTCATCACAGATCAGTGTGAACAGCATCAAATCCTCACAAACACCTTTGTTCAAAGTTTTACTTTCCTTTCTAGGAATAATCCTCCTGAAGTGTGATTTGATTTATATGCTGAAACTCATCAGATAACACTTACTAAATTTTGTAACATATGCATGATCCCTTCTGACGGGAGCTTAGCTAAGCCTAGGCCGGCTGAGTTTGAGGACTTTTATCGCACTTTGACGGTGGGAGATGAGAGAGGGGTGTCAGCTATCACTGCCGCTGGCTTGCATTTTCCTGCTGTTCATTACTTTGCTCTTTTCATTGCAAAATGCTTGCTTGCTAGAGAGAAGGTGGGTGCACTCAGTTCACCAGACCTTCTGTTTTTCGTCGTGAACTAGAGGGCGACAACACTTATAGCTTGGTAGCTATTGTGGCTCGTCGCCTCCACATTAATAAGTCCAAGGGTAAAATACATGGTGGGATTTTTTCTACTCGTTTGGCGGCTCACTTTAATGTTGAGATACGCCCTCATGACTACCCCCTGACCAAGGTTTACCTAGACCGCACAGCCATGGATCACCACCACTTCACTGATAACAATTCTTCTGGCATCCCTATTCCTTATAACCTGGTTTATAGCATTGAAACTCATGATATTATTCCATTGCCCGCTCCTGCTTTGTTTGATCCTATTGCCAGGGGCGGATATAGGATTATGCCTGCAAATATCATCGCCTACCGGAACAACCAGGATGCAGCAGTGGAGGAGCCTCAGCAGTGGGATGAGTGGATGCCCGCTCCTCAGTACCCCAACTACCATCCAGGCTACTGATGGATTACCAAGTTAGGCCAAAAGCCTAAGCTTGGGGGAGTACGTGTTTCTCACCGACATTACATTCATGTTCACACATTTCATTCCAATTGTCGGTGTTCACACTTTTTCATTGTATCATCCATGCTTAGATTTATTTTCTTGCTTTCTTCTTGTGTGTTTGAAAAACCTTAGAAAAACCAAAAAATTATTTGTAGTTAGTTTACTTTCTATGCATGTTTAGTAGTAGCACTAAAAACAAAACCCAAAAGATTTCCTTATTCTTCTTCTGCTTGTTGGGAGCATTCCTGTGTAAATAGTTTTTCTCATTTTGCGTTTCCCTTTTATTTGCTTGTTAAAGAAAACCAAAACTCCAAAAATATTTCAGTGTGTTTCTCTGAATTTCTTTTCTTTTTATTCGAGTCTTACCGAGGAGAAGACCACGATGAAAAGGTTGAGTGGCTTTCTTATGAATAATTGTTGATCGAATAAAGATCCCAGTTTACCTTGTCTTCTCCTGTTGAATAAAATGTTTGCGATTCCAGCCTAGTCCACGGCACTCTTGCACTATTATTATTTTCACATTGTTCGGTCGTGCAAGTGAAAGACAATAATGACGATATTCGATGAACTGGCCGTGGCAGCGAGAAACTGGTATGAACTCGACTTGTTCTGTTTGTGTAAATATGTTTAACCTAGTATCCATGATCCAACCCATTATGGTTAAACATATTTGCAATGAAAATTAGAGATTATAGTTTCTCATGCCATGCATAAGTAGCTGGGAGTGGATAATGATTTATCTTGGATATCAACATTGCATTAAAATGATTGTGATGTAGTATGATGATATGGTATCCTCCTCTGAATGTTCGAGTGGCTTGACTTGGCACATGTTCATGCATGTAGTTGAATCAAAACCAACATAGCCTCTATGATATTTATGTTCATGGTGTTCATATCCTACTCATGCTAGTGTCCAATGTTACTTATGCATAATGCATGTTCATGACCGTTGTTGCTCTCTAGCTGGCCGCTTCTCAATCTATTTGCTAGCCTTCGCCTGTACTAAGTGGGAATTCTGCTTGTACATCAAAAACCTTGAACCCAAAGTTTATTTTAGATGAGTCCACCATACCTACCTATATGCGGTCTTACCCTGTTGTCCTAAGTAAATTTGCATGTGCCACCTCTAAAAACTTCTAATAAATATCCTTTTTGTGTGCCTGGATCGTTCATGGAACGACAGGAGGTGGTCGGTATCTTCCATGCTAAGAAGGTTATTCTCAGGTCGAGTGTTTATTCACTCGCCATCGCACAAGAAAAGGGCGGTAAAGGGATGCCCAGTCCCAAACTGCAAACAGAAAAAGCTTACAATTAATCAAACAAAAACTCCCAATGGAGTCAAAACCTTTACTTTTATCGCTTGGGAACCACCACTAGCGTGCTTAGCATGGAAGATATTGATAGCTGATGGTCGTGAAGTAAATGAGAAGGGTGCATGTCTCAAAATATCATTTACTTCTGTTTTAAAAACTTGAGCTCTGGCACCTCTGCAAATCACTGCTTCCCTCTGCGAAGGGACTATCTATTTACTTTTATGTTGTGTCATCACCTTCTAAAACAAGCGCCAGAACATGAGAGCACTGCTGTCATGCTTATGCATTGTGTGTAGCTAATGTTGGGTGCATCATGACTAGATCTTTTCTACCATGAATTAAAATGTTTAGTCACTGCTTGAACTTTGGAGGTGCTCTGCATTTATGTTTTGCGGTCTCAGAAAGGACTAGCGAGATACCACTATTGTGATATTATATCATGGTTGTTTTGACAACGTGTTGCCGTTTGAGATATCTTATTATTGCTCGCTAGCTGATTATGTCATTGATATGAGTCAATATAATCTTTAAGAGTTGTTGTCGGCATGGTTAGTTTTTATGTTGGCTGAAAACCTGGGTGCTATTTAATCTTATTTATGCAAACAAGAGCAAAAGAGTTTGTAAAAGTTTTTTTTTCACTTTCAGTTTATCAACTGAATTGCTTGAGGACAAGCAAAGGTTTAAGCTTGGGGGAGTTGATACGTCTCCAACGTATCTACTTTTCCTAATGCTTTTCCTCTTGTTTTGGACTCTAATTTGCATGATTTGAATGAAACTAACCCCGGACTGACACTGTTTTCAGCAGAACTACCATGGCGTTCTTTTTGTGCAGAAATAAAAGTTCTCGGAAAGGAACGAAACTTTGCGAGGAATTTTTATACAATAAAGAAGAATTTCTAGAGCCAAGACCCACCAGAGGGGGGCACTTGGGTGGGCGCCCCCCCTCCTGGCGCGCCCATGTGGGTTGTCCCCACCTAGTGGCCCCGTAGACCCTGAAACCTATGCTATAAAATCCTATTTTCCAGAAAAAAATCAGGAAGAAAGAATTATCGCGATCCGCGAGACGTAGCCGCCGTCACCTCCTGTTCTTCATCAGGAGGCCAGATCTGGAGTCCGTTTGGGGCTCAGGAGAGGGGGATCTTCGTTCTTCGTCATCACCAACCCTTCTCCATCGCTAATTCCATGATGCTCCCCACCAGGAGTGAGTAATTCCTTCGTATGCTCGTTGGTCAGTCAGGAGTTGGATGAGATTCATCATGTAATCGAGTTAGTTTTGTTAGGACCTGATGCCTAGTATCCACTATGTTCTAAGATTGATGTTGCTATGACTTTGCCATGCTTAATGCTTGTCACTTTGGGCCCGGGTGCCATGAACGCAGATCTGAACCGTTTATGTTATCACCATTATATCAATGTTCTAGATCCAATCTTGCAAGTTATGGTCACCTACTACGTGTTATGATCCGGCAACCCCGGAGTGACAATAGTCGGGACCACTCCCGACGATGGCCGTAGTTTGAGGAGTTCATGTATTCACTATGTGTTAATGCTTTGTTATAGTTCTCTATTAAAAGGAGGCCTTAATATCCCTTAGTTTCCAGTATGGACCCCGCTGCCACATGAGGGTAGGACAAAAGATGTCATGCAAGTTCTTTCCGCAAGCATGTATGAATATTTACGGAATACATGCCTACATTATATTGACGAACTAGAGCTAGTGTCGTATCGCCCTATGTTATAACTGTCTCATGATGAATATCATCCAACAAATTATCGATCCAATGCCTACGAATTTATCTTATATTGTTTCTGCTAAGTTACTACTGCTATTGTTACTATTGCACTTGCTACAAAATTACTGCTATCACTGTTACCGTTACCAGTGCTGCTATCACTATTATCAAAACTATCATACTACTTTGCTACCGATCACTTTGCTGCAGATAATTAATCTCCAGGTGTGCTTGAATGTACCACTCAGCTGCTAATACCTTCAAATATTCTTTGGCTCCCCTTGTGCCGAATCTATATATTTGGGTTGAATACTCTACCCTCGAAAACAATTGCGATGCCCTATACTTGTGGGTTATCAAGGGTACACGGGAATTTCATGTAGTCACTTTCATCATGTTGATTCGATTCGTGTTTGCTACTTTGATAATATGATATGTGGGTGGACCGGTGCTTAGGTGTTGTTCTTACTTGAACAAACCTCGTACTTATGATTAACCCCCTCGCAAGCATCCGCAACTACGAGAAAAGTATTAAGAATAAATTCTAACCATAGCATTAAAATTTTGGATTCAATCGGTCCCTTACGGAATAGCGCATAAAGTAGGGTTTAAGCTTCTTTCACTCTCGCAACCCATCATCTAATAACTACTCCAAAATGCATTCCCTTAGGCCCAAATATGGTGAAGTGTCATGTAGTCGATGTTCACATGACACCACTAAGGAATCACAATATACATACTATCAAAATATTGAACACATATCAAGTTCATATGATTACTTGCAACATGATTTCTCCCGTGGCCTCAAGAACAAAAGTAACTACTCACAAATGATAATCATGCTCAAGATCAGAGGGGTATTAAATAGCATAATGGATCTGAACATATAATATTCCAACAAATAAACCATATAATAATCAACTACAAGATGTAATCAACACTACTAGTCACCCACAAGCATCAATCTATAGTTCAAGTACAAAGATTGAACACAAGAGATGAACTAGGGTTTGAGAGGAGATGGTGCTTTTGGAGATATTGATGGAGATTGCCCTCCCCAAGATGGGAGAGTTGTTGTTGGTGATGATGATGATGATGATTTCCCCCTTCGAGAGGGAAGTTCCCTCGGCGGAATCGCTCCGCCAGAGGGCAAAAGTGTTCTTGCCCGAGTTCCGCCACGATACGGTGGCGCTCAGTCCCGAAAGTCCTCTCCTTATTTTTTTCTAGGTCAAAATGACTTATATACCAGAAGATGGGCACCGGAGGTGGGCTGGGCTGAGCACAACCCACCAGGGCGCGCCTGGGGGGCCAGGCGCGCCCTGGTGTCTTGTGCTCACCCGGTGGCCCAATCCGGTGGTTATTTGCTCCAGTATTTCTTATTCATACCATAAAAAATCCTCATGAAGTTTCAACTAATTTGGAGTTGTGCAGAATAGGTGGCCTGACGTAGCTTTTCCAGGTCCAGATTTCCAGCCGCCGGAATTCTCCCTCTTTGTGTGTACCTTGCCTATTATGAGGGAAAAGGCATTAGATTACTCCAAAAAGCATTATTATGCATAAAAACATTATAAATAACAGTAGGTAAACATGATGCAAAATGGACGTATCAGCTCCCCCAAGATTAGACCTCGCTTGTCCTCAAGCGAAAACTGAAATCGAAAAACATGTCCACATGCTTAGAGAGAGAGGTGTTGATAAAAATAAAATACGGACATAGAGGCATCATGTGAATTATTATAACAGCAACAAACATTAACAGAAAACTTTTATCATAGAACTTTTATCATAGACTTCTCAGGAATAAGTAACAATTCATCACATATCGAAGTATAAAGCATAAACTCTATTGAAAACCAACAAACTATGTTCTCGGTGATCCAGAGGACTTGGACCCTACGTCAAGACATCAACCAGGAGGGCACGACGGTCGAATGGAGTCTCCCACCCCTCTCCTGTCCACCTTTGGCGACTCCCATGGCGATTCTAGGGTTTAACCCTACAATCTCCATCTGGCGAACCAAATGGATGGCCTCCTCCATTGGGACTTTTCCCCCGGCCTTAAGGTCGAGGCACAGGTGCGTGCACGGTTTGGATCTACGGTCCACTTCGTCCCCAACTCCGGCTCCAAGGAATTCTTCCTTGAAGTTTCCTTCTCCTCGGCCTCTTTTCCCCTCTCGGTGGACTCGGTTGGTTTGGCTCTTCAGTCATGTATTGGAGGGCTTAGTGATGGTTTCAATGTTGTTTGCTAGGGGGATCGTCATTTCCGGTTGTCGGTGGCATCAAATCGAGTGGGTCACTTTATCTTTGGTCTACGGGACCGTATTTGGCCGGATTTTATTTGTCATTTTCATTTGCATCGCGGTATGGACCATCGCCCCCGGATTCAATCATGGCATGCGGACTCTGAGCTGACTGGTTTGGCTTCTTCACCTGGTCTGGCGATCAAATCTAAATGGTTATCTTCACAGCAGAATGTGCCTATGGATCCTGCATCTATTCCAGTGTTTCAGAATTTGGGTTTGATCCCGCCACCGTCGGACTTGCATTCCGGCGAGCCTCCGGCTGTGATCTCTTTTGGTAGTTTTCTGGCTCCGGTTTCTCTGGATATTTTTCGGATTGGGTCCATATCCCTACCTATCTCCTCCGATATTCCGGCCAAGTTGCCTTCTTTTCGAGGTGGGTTGTTTGATTTGGGATCATGGGAGTCCATCCTGGATGATACTCTTTACTTCATATTGGATGGATGGCAGGCTGGTTATGATAATGACAGTGTTAAGCAAATGGTACAAATTTCATCAGTTCCAACCAAAGATTATATATACAAACGGCTTAAGCATTGTTCTATATGTGATCGGCTTGGACATGTCGCTGACAATTGCACTGGGTACTTTTATCACAGTTGTGGGGATGTTTCTGGGCATGGTTCCTATCTTTCTTCACGTAGAAACTCCAATAAGCATGTGCCATGCAAGGTGGGCCCGGACCCTTTAGGCCATCCATGCAATGCCTGCTCTACAATTGACCACATGACAAGGCTTTGTCCTGGGCTTCGTCGTTGCACGCTTTGCCACCGTCTGGGTAATGCGGCCCGTAAGCCCAGATCTTGCAAATTTTTACCTCATTTGGCTTGGGCACAAAAATCCCTACATGTAACAAAATCTGAGAGGATCTTGCCTCGGGGTGAGTTGGGTGTGTCTGTGTTTGGAAATTCTATGGTTGTTGGTATGCCCCGTGTTGTGAGGGATACGCGTCCCCGTTGGGTTTGGAAACAGAAACAGAAAATCCCACGCTCCTCGAAAGTGGCCATCGCCCATTGCTTGACGATACGCCTCCCCGGTCAGGGTGTAGTCACTTCAGCCTGCCAAAAACCCCAATCGAGTGAGCCGGCGTCCTCCTCGAGCTCAGCACCCCCACCTTCATTGCCCCCGCGCCCATCGCCTTCTCTCTGTCCATCATCGGCGATTCCCCTTTCGGCGGATTCCAAACCTCCGGCAACTCTAGCTATGGCGAACTTCCCAGTGCGCCCGTTCGCCTTCGCTCCAGTTGGATCGACCTTCGACCGTGGCCCTGCTCATCGCGTCCAGCGCCATGTCATGGTGGTAGATGGTCCGCCCCTCAACCATGACAGGTATGCTATTGTTTCAGTCCATCCTCCAGTCCCTGATCATCAAAAGGAGCTCTGACTAGCCGAGGTCTGTCGCATTATCACTGGGGATCTGGAGTATTATTTGGTGGATGATTTTATTTACCCGCTGGAAATTGGTTGTGTGGTTTTTGCGGATATGGAGAGTCGGGATGCTGCCATTAGAGAGGGACCTCACGCTCTGACTGAGGATTCTACTTTCTCTTTAGTACCTCATGATGAATGTTTCAATATGCGCATGCCTGCTTTTCAATATGAGGTTTGGGTCATGTTTCTGGCTTTCCCAATGGACTACCAGACTGAACACTATATTCATAAGGCTGTCTCTAATTTTGGAAAGCTCCTTGTCTGGCCACGCCCGGGTCACAACAAAGCTAGAGTTCTGGTTAAGTGTCATATCAAAGATATTGCTGAGGTGCCGCACAGTCTGTTGGTTACCAGGGTTGGTTTGTTGCCAGGGCTTGCTCGATCTTGGTATGTACCTTTGTATGTTCTGAATGGCAGAAATACTATTCCCAGCTTAGTTGGTAACAAAGATGTTCCTCCTCTTCTGAATGCATCACCCCACCCATATGAGCTTCCCTATTACACTCTCATGCAGCAGGCAAGAATTGATGAGATGGCTGCTCAAGAGGCTCTGAATGAAGCGGCATGGAACGCCCCGGATCCTGCCCAGGAGCACATTCAGGATAATGGTTGGCCTATGTGGCCCGAGGTTCCTTCGCCATACACAGGGTTCAGTTTTAGAACTTTCTTCCAGTACGATAGGCCGTCCCTGATGGATGGTGTAGACCCAGAAAACAATGTTCAGGACAACCTGTCGGATATTTGGTCTTCTGACTCAGAGTTTCAGGCGGTGGAAGCGTTAGCTGATGGTTTTGTGCTTGGGAATCCTACTGCACGACTAGCGTTTGTCAGAGCAGGAGGAGATTCAGCTAATTTCTTTGTGGTCGTCGATCATGAGTTGTTGCTTTGGATGGGAGGGATGCTCAAATGCATATATACGCGGGCCCTCACCTTTCAGCAATCTGAGGCTGTTATGTTACCTCTTAACCCGTTCAAGTTTCTCCAGAACCAACTGAATGCTGTTGTGGTTGCCTGGCTTGAAGGCATGGTCCCAGAGCGTGATGTTATGTCAGAGGTGTTCAGTTCAATCTTTCAGTTGGGGGCTGTCATCATACCCTCGTTTCTGGTGCAGGAGTCTGTTGAGCGCAGGTCTGAAGTGATTGATACTGATTGGGAGATGGCGGCTCGCTCTCCTGGTCTCAAGGCGATCTCATGACTTGTTTCTGAAGATACAGAGTTACAGTCAGTGCCCCTGTCTGATCAAGAGATTGCTCTTCAGGTGATTGCTTCTACTTCTCTTTATAATGCTCCCTAGTCCCGCAATGTGCTAGTGCCTCTCGACACAACCACTGTCAGAAGAAGCACTCGATCTAATAAGTATGATGGTTTCAAGATCAATCACGTCTCTGACACCAAACGCTCTAAGTCACGGGTGAAACCACGCGAGACCTCTTTTATCATAGTTGTTTCTTTGGCTGCTGCCCCCGTGCAGGTTAGGTCTGATGCTTGTCCCCCTCCTATGACGATTGAAGATCTTCAACAGATGGGCAGCCGTTGCGGGATTGCGCAGGATGCTCTTTCTCCCGAGAAGCTGCTGGATGACCAGCGCTCGTCCACTGGAGCTGGAGACTGAATTTTCGCTCGCTCATGAATAAGTCGTGGAATGTTCTGTCGTGGAACATCAGGGGCACCAACTCTGATGCTAAAACTTTGGCTCTTAGGAATGATATTGATACTAGTGGTTGTTCTATGCTATGTATCTAGGAAACAAAGCGTGACTATTTTCATCTGGCGTTTATTAAAACTTTCTGCCCTAAGCGTTTTGATAAATTTGTGTTTGCCCCATCAGTGGGTGCCTCTGGTGGTCTTATTATCATATGGAATAGCTCTGTGTTTGTGGGCACGCCTTGGTATGTTGACTCGTTTGCTGTGGGTGTCTCTTTCGTTGCTACTCAGTCTAGTGATTCTTGGAAATTGATCAATGTCTATGGTCCATGCTCTGGTCAGTGTCGGGTGGATTTTACTAACTGGTTATTTGACCTAAATATACCTGATGATGAAAATTGGTTGATCCTTGGAGATTTCAACTTTATTCGTTCCACCAATAATAGAAACAAGCCTGGGGGCGACGCTGCGGACATGTTGTTGTTTAATGAAATCATTCGAGCGCAGTCTCTGATGGAGTTACCTGTGAAGGGCAGAACATATACCTGGAGCAATATGCAAAACGACCCCCTGCTCGAACAACTCGATTGGTTCTTTTCTTCCTCTTGTTGGACTACCTCCTTCCCAAACACGATGGTCCTGCCATTGGGGAAACCGGTGTCTGATCACATTCCGTGTGTGGTTACAATTGAATCTACTATCCCCAAGTCCAAACTCTTCCGCTTTGAGAATTTTTGGGTTAACCATTCTGGGTTTATGGATGTGGTTGCCGCCTCTTGGTCCAAGGCATGCCATGCCCCGAACGTTGCTGCCCGCATTTGTAAAAAACTGAAAACTCTGAGATATGATCTCAAGAGATGGAGGAGAGATATCTCAAAGCTGAAAATTATGATCCAGAACAGTAATGAATCTTTAGCTAGGATGGATAATCTCGAGGACAAAAGACCTCTATTTATCCAGGAGTCAAACTTTCGGAGGATTTTGAAATCTCACTTGCAGACACTACTACAGTTTCAGAACGAGTACTGGAGGAAAAGATGCACGATCAGGTATTTCAGATTTGCGGATGAAAACACCAAGCTCTTTCAATCTCTGGCCACTGAGAGATATAGACATAATTCTATCGCCATGCTTCGTGATGGTGCTGTGGAAATACATGACCATGTTGGCAAGGAAGGGGTGTTGTTCAAAACCTATAAGGATCGTTTGGGTTCTTCTAAACCCACTAACATGCGTTTTGATCTTTCTAGAATCATTCGTCAGATCGAGGGACTGGATCAATTGTCGGCACCTTTTTCCAATGAAGAGATTGATACTGTTATTAAGGAAATGCCGAGTGACCGGGCTCTGGGTCCTGATGGTTTTAATGGTTGTTTCCTTAAGAGCTGCTGGCAGATCATCAAGTCGGACTTCTATGAGCTGTGCCATGCCTTTCATGCTGGAGGGCTAGATATCACCAGCATTAGTGAGGGGTATATCACCTTGATCCCTAAGAACTCTTCTCCAGAAACTGCAAATGATTATAGACCAATTACCTTACTGAATTGTTGTCTGAAAATCATTACAAAGATCTTGGCTAACCGGCTACAGAAAGTCATCCTCAAAATCATCCACAAAAACTAGTACGGTTTCATCAAAGGGAGGACAATCCATGATTGCCTAGCGTGGTCGTTTGAATATATCCATCAATGCCATACCTCAGCGAGGGAAAACGTCCTCCTCAAGTTAGACTTTGCTAAGGCGTTTGACACGATTGAGCACACCCCCATGATGGAGATCATGAAGCACATGGGTTTTCATGACAAATGGCTTGGATGGATGAAAATGATCTTTGGTTCAGGGGTTTCTTCTGTAATCCTTAATGGAGTTCCTGGTCGGAAATTCAACTGTAAATGTGGTGTGCGACAGGGGGACCCTCTCTCACCGTTGATCTTCGTCCTTGCGGCAGACCTTCTCCAAGCAGCAATTAATGATGCTTTTGCTCGAGGACTAGTTGAGCTTCCTCTCCCTCGTGACAGGGCGGGTGACTTCCCCGTTGTCCAATACGCGGACGACACGATTTTGGTTATGCAGGCATGTCCCGAACAGGCTGCCCGTATGAAAACTATCTTGGAGGATTATGCTATTTTGATTGGGCTGAAGATCAATTTTCAGAAATCAACTCTTATACCCATTAACATTGATCACCAGCATGCTTGTGAACTGGCTGGGGTTTTTGGTTGTTCGGTTGGTTCCATGCCCTTCACCTACCTCGGCCTGCCAATGGGCACGACGAGGCCAAGTGTTCTCGATCTTATGCCGCTACTAAATGCAGTCGAGAGGAAGACGTCCACTGCGTTGTCGCTGATGTCATCCGGGGCCAAACTAACCTTGGTCAATTCTGTTGTGACTTCGATGCTGATATATGCAATGTGCACAATCAAATTGCACCCAAAGGTGATCGAGCATTTGGACAAACTGCGTAGATATTGCCTCTGGGCAAAAAACTCTGATGATGGGGTCAAGAATAACTCCCTTGCGGCCTGGGAACTTGTCTGCTGCCCAAAACGCTGCGGAGGCCTTGGTGTTATTAATATCAAAACACAGAATGTTGCCCTTCTCCTAAAACATCTATTCAAATTCTATAATCATGAAGATGTCCCCTTGGTGGAGCTAGTTTGGGATGCCTACTACAGAAAGAGAATACCGCATGCAACTGAGGCAGTGGGCTCTTTCTGGTGGAAGGACGTGATGCAACTCAGTGGGATCTTCCGAGGGATCACCAAAGTCACCCCGGGGGATGGCTCTAGCGCTTTATTCTGGAAAGATGTTTGGTCTGATAATAGTCAGGATTCCCCACTCATGGACATGTACCCACGGGCTTTCTCATTTTGCTTGAATGAAGACGACTCCATTGCTAAGGTTCTTACTGCAACTGACCCAAAATCGTGTGGCCAATGACCATTGTGACATCTGGGAATGCACGCTCGGGCGCTTCTCGTCCAAGAAATTCTATAACCGTTGCTACAAGCAGGTTGTGGCAGATGAGGCGTTCGGATGGCTCTGGAAAGCCAAAAGCCCGATCAAATTCAAGATGTTTGGGTGGCTACTCCTAGTTGATTGTCTGAATACCAGGAATATGCTCAAATGCAGACATTTTACTGTCGCGGGGGGCAACTACACATGCATGTTCTGTCAAAACCCTCCCGAGGAAACTGTGGAACATCTGTTCTTCAATTGCCCCTTTAGCCAACACGGCTGGAGTAAAGTTGGATTGGCGTGGCCGATAGATGCCAACAAATTGGCTCTGCTGCGTGGGGGTAGGGATAACTGGAGGCAACCTCTTTTCATGGATATATTTCTTTTGGCTGCTTGGAGTCTATGGATGGAGAGAAACAACCAACACTTCAGAGGGATTCAGCATTCCTTCGGAGCATGGCTGGCTAGATTCAAGCATCTCTTGGAGTTGCTAACACATAACTGCAGAGAGGAACTTCACCCCTTCGTGTCTAATTACATTGTAAATTTGGGTCACTAGGGTTGTGGATAGCTTGCATGGCCGGGGGGCACAAAAACCCTTTGTAACACATATGTAACTGTTCCTTTGTGAGTAATACAAAGTCAGTGGGAGCCTCTCCCACTCTCATTCACCCTAAAAAAAACTATGTTCTCAGTCAACTTTGCAACTACAATTCATCATCTTTTTAGGAAGGGTCATGTATCGGAGCCTTTAGGCAAGTCCACATACTCAACTATCATATAGTCTTATATGATTGCTAACACTCACCGCATACACATGAGCATAACGTTGCAACCGGACACATAGAAAGATAGGGGCTTATAATTTCGCCTCCCAACGTGTTCACCTCAAGGGTGATGTCAACGATAATAACTCATGCTACACATATTCAACTGGACATATGTGGCTAGATCTTTCCTTAGCACATGATGCTTGCCAAAGGAGAAAAATAAAAAGGAATAGAGAGAAAAACTTTGACTCTTGCATAAAAGTAAATACATAAAAGTAAAAGATATGCCCTTCGCAGAGGGAAGCAGAGGTTGCCATGCGCTTATTTGTTTATATGCTCAACCCCTTAGTGCAAAAGAATGTCAAGTTATATTGCCCCTTGTGATGGCAACCTTTATTACGCAGTATGTCGCTTTTATTCTTTACCATGACAAGTTCGTACAACGCTCAATTTTCTCTTACACTAAATGATCTCACACTTTTAGAAGCAATTTTATTGCCTTATTGCACCGATGAAAACTTACTTGAAGGATCTTACTCAATCCATAGGTAGGTATGGTGGACTCTT
The DNA here is from genome assembly GCF_018294505.1 of Triticum aestivum. Taxonomy (NCBI): domain Eukaryota; kingdom Viridiplantae; phylum Streptophyta; class Magnoliopsida; order Poales; family Poaceae; genus Triticum; species Triticum aestivum. The sequence goes on from NC_057805.1 coordinate 236,346,891, forward strand.
GAAAATAAGATTTGGGTTTAAGGGTTTTTGGATGCACAAGTAGTATTTCTACTTAGTGCGGAATTTTGGCTAGCAAAGATGGGGGGCAAGCACCACATGTTGAAGGATCTATGTGAATATGAACAAAAATAAATCATTAAGTTGTCTTCCTTGTCCAACTTCAACAATTTTGGCATATAATATTTTGATGGGGGCTCACAATCACAAAAGATTTCCAGGATAGTGTATTTGTATGTGAATCTTCTCTTCCCTTAATAATTCTTGCATGACTTGCATCATTGACCAATGCTATGTTTGTCAATCTCTAATAAAATTTTCTACTTATACTTTTCCTTTTGTGGTGTCATTACCTACCATAAGGTTAGCATATGATCTTTTTCATTTATTTCTTTTCTTTCTATTGGAACATGAAAGTAAAGAAAGCAAAAAACTCAAACTAAACTTTATATCTCACACACTATTACAAGGATAGAACACTAAGCAAACTCTCTAAAAGAAAGGATCGAACTAAACTTTATTCATCTAAAGCAAAAGATAACTAAGGATCGAACTAAGATAAGTAAAGGAAAAAGATAGTGGGGATGATATTATACTGGGGCATCTCCCACAAGCTTGGCGGAAGCCAAGGGGAGTGCCCATACGCGATACTCAGTTTTCTTTTGGTGATGAAGAAGGTAGTGGTGGTGACTCCCAATATTTCCATGAGTGCCTCCTTCATGTCTTGAATCTCATGAAGGGCTTTATGAAGCAACTCCGTGTTTTTCTTCACTTTGGCCATAATATGCTTAGTCTCCGGCCCCCAAGAACTTGCTCCTGCATCACTTTCTCTTGGACGAGATATGTCCCAATTCGACGGTATGTGCACACGAGGAGTATTTTCGAACCCATAATTGTGAAAATTGTTACGATGTAACCTATGTAAAGGCCTCCTTGGTGGGAGTTCTTCTTGAACTTCAAGGTTCTCTTGACTGTTTGATGATCTTATGGCCTAGGCAGGATTAGGACGAGTGGAGATGCCAGCCAATGTGCCCCTCTCGGAAGCCGGAAAGTGGACTCCAGAAGAATTTTCTTCATCTTCCTCCATGGCAACCTCCTCAACTCCTTTTCTCCTTAGCTCCCCCTGTGGCAACCAAGCATCGCCTTCTTCATGGTTGGAGAGTGGAGAATCCATGGTACTTGGCCTGACAGATCCGACAGAAAAATAGCAAGAAAAGAAGACAGAAGATTTCTCCATGATACGGTGGTCCATAGGTTCGGGGGGTATATAAAGATTTTTTTATCTTGGGAAACAAGCAAATGGAACAAAAACGGAGTCCGAAAGGTACCCGAGGTGGGCACAACCTACTTGGGCGCGCCTGGCAAGCCAGGCTGGCCCTGGTGTCTTGTGCCCACTAGGGTGACCTTCCTAGTTGTTTCTTGTTTTCCTAATTTTTTTTATATTCCAAAATGGACAGAAAATATTTTTGCGGATTTTTCGGAGTCCGTTTACTTACCGTATCATGTACCTCCTCTTTTTCACAATTCTGGAGTGTTCCGGAAGGTCTCTTTTATGTGTTCTTCCAGTGTCATAGTTTGGATAATATTACTTTCAACATTAATGGGCGTACCTGAGATATAATGTTTTATTCGTTGCCCATTAACAACCTTCGGGTTAGTACCTTCGGCATTATTTAGTTTGATAGCTCCAAAATGATAAACCTCGTCGATAACATAGGATCTACCCATTTGGAGAGGAGTTTTCCTGCAAAGAATCTGAAACGAGAGTTGTACAAAAGAACATCTACTCCACTTTGAACTCGCGCTTTTGGATTCATTTATCATGCCATCTTTTAACTTTTTCTTTAAATAACTTGGCTTTTTGATAAGCTTGGGTTCTCCATTTATCTAATGAGCTAATATCAAATAACCTATTTTCACCGGCAAGTTTAAAATCATAGTTGAGTTCTTTAATTGCCCAATATGCTTTATGCTCTAACTCGAGAGGCAAATGAAAAGCTTTTCCATAAACCATTTTATAAGGAGACATACCCATAGGATTTTTATATGTTGTTCTATAAGCCCAAAGTGCATCATCTAATTTCTTAGACCAATTCTTCCGGGACCTGTTGACAGTCTTTTTGCGAAATTAAGTTTATTTCTCTATTGCTAAGTTCAACTTGACCACTAGACTGAGGATGATAGGGTGATGTGATTCTACGGTTAACATCATACTTGGCAAGCAATTTACGGAAAGCACCATGAATAAAGTGTGAACCACCATCAGTAATTAAATATCTAGGGACTCCAAACCTTGGGAAAATAACTTCCTTAAGCATTTTCATAGAGGTGTTGTGATCAGAACTACTAGTTGGAATAGCTTCTACCCCCTTAGTAACATAGTCAACAACAACCAAAATATGTGTATACCCATTAGAGGAAGGAAAAGGTCCCATGTAATCAAATCCCCGAATATCAAATGGTTCAACAGCAAGTGAATAATTCATAGGCATTTCTTGACGCTTACCGATATTACCTATTCTTTGACATTCATCACAAGATAAGATGAACTTACGAGCATCCTTGAAAAGAGTAGGCCAATAAAACCCAGACTGCAATACCTTGTGAGCGGTTCTGTCTCCCGTATGATGTCCTCCATAAGCTTTGGAGTGACATTTCCGTAGGATTTCTCCCTGTTCATGCTAAGGTACACAATGTCTAATAATACCATCTACTCCTTCTTTATAAAGAAGTGGGTCATCCCAGAAGTAATGTCTTAAATCATAGAAGATTTTTTTTCTTTTGTTGGTATGTAAAGCTAGGTGGTAAATATTTAGCAACAATGTAATTAGCATAGTCAGCATACCAAGGAATGTTATGAGAAACATTTATTGCAGCTAACTTCTCATTAGGGAAACTATTATCAATAGGTAGTGGGTCATCAAGGACATTCTCCAACCTAGACAAGTTATCAGCTATAGGGTTCTCTGCTCCTTTTCTATCAGTGATATGTAAATCAAATTCTTGTAGCAAGAGAACCCATCGAATGAGCCTAGGTTTAGCATCTTTCTTTTCCATAAGATATTTAATAGCAGCATGGTCGGTGTGAACAATTACTTTTGAATCAACAATGTAAGATCTAATTTATCACAGGCAAACACCACTGCTAGAAATTCTTTTTCAGTAGTAGCTTAATTTCTTTGAGCACTATCTAGAGTTTTACTTGCATAATAAATAACATTTAATTTTTTATCAACTCTTTGTCCTAGAACAGCACCAATAGCATAATCACTAGCATCACACATAATTTCAAAAGGCAAGTTCCAGTCAGGTGGTTGAACAATAGGTGTAAAAATTAAGGCTTTCTTGAGTGTTTCGAAGGATTCTAAACAATCATCATCAAAAACAAAAGGAACATCCTTTTGCAGAAGATTTGTAAGGGGCCTAGAAATTTTAGAAAAGTCTTTGATAAATCTCCTATAGAAACCAGCATGACCAAGGAAACTACGAATACCTTTGATATCTTCAGGATATGTCATTTTCTTGATTGCGTCAACCTTAGCTTTGTCCACTTCAATACATGTTTCAGAAATTTTATGGCCCAAAACAATACCTTCATTAACCATAAAGTGGCACTTCTCCCAGTTTAAGACAAGATTTGTTTGCTCACATCTCTGCAAAACTCTATAAGGATTGCTTAAACACTCATCAATAGACTTCCCATAAACAGAGACGTCATCCATGAAAACCTCAACAATATTTTCACAAAAGTTAGAGAATATAGCAGTCATACATCTTTGAAAGGTAGGAGGTGCATTGCATAATCCAAAATGCATACGTCTATAAGCATAAGTTCCAAAGGGACAAGTGAAAGTGGTATTTTCTTGATCAGGTTGAGAAACAGGTATTTGTGAAAAACCAGAATATCCATTGATACGTCTCCAACGTATATATAATTTATGAAGTATTCATGATGTTATTTTATCATTCTTGGATGCTTTACAATCATTTTATAGCAACTTTATATCATTTTTTGGGACTAACCTATTTACCCAGTGCCCAGTGCCAGTTGCTATTTTTTGCTTGTTTTTTACATCGCAGGGAATCAATATCAAAAAGAGTCCGAACACCGCGAAACTTTTTGGAGGTTTTTTATGGACCAGAACACTCAGGATGGGCCACAGAAGCACCTGGGGGTGCCTCGAGGGGGGCACAACCCACCAGGGCGCGTCTAGGGGCCCAGGCGCCCCAGGTGCGCCCAGGTGGGTTGTGCCCACCTGGGTGGCCTCCTGCACCCCCTCTTTACCCTATAAATTCACAAAAATTCCAGAAACCCTCGGGGTTAACCTAGATCAGAAGTTCCACCGCCGCAGGCCTCTGTAGCCACCAAAAACCAATCTAGAACCCATTCAGGCACCCTGCCGGAGGGGGGAATCATCTCCGGTGGCCATCTTCGTCATCCCGGCGGCCATCACGATGAGGAGGGAGTAGTCCACCCTCGGGGCTGAGGGTTTGTATTAGTAGCTATGTGTTTAATCTCCCTCTCTCGTGTTCTCGAGATGTCATGATCTTGATGTATCGCGGGCTTTGTTAATATAGTCGGATCATATGGTGTTTTCCCCTCTCTATCTTGTTGTGATGAATTGAGGTTTTCCCCTTGAGATTTTGTTGTTATCGGATTGAATACTTTTATGGATTTGAGAACACTTAATATATATGTATTGCAATTGGATACTCATGGTGACAATGGGGTATCGTATTTACTCACTATATATATGTTTTGTTACTCAACTCACGGATTCCCGAGGTGACATTGGGGTAATCTATGCATAGGGGTTGACGCACATTCTTGTCTTTGTTTCTTCGGTACAAATCTTGGGGCACTCTTTGAAGTTCTTTGTGTTGGATTGAGTATTATGAATATGAATTTTCTTTGGTGTTATTTTAGTACGAACTCTAGGATAGATCGAACGCAAAGAATAGCTTTGTGTTATTTTAGTACGAACTCTTGAATAGATCGAACGGAAAGAATAGCTTTGAGGTAGTTTCGTACCCTACAAACAATTTATTCTTATGTTCTCCGCTAGATAGGAACTTTGGAGTGATTTCTTCATCGCACTTTGAGGGGTGGTTATATGATCCAATTATGTTAGCATTGTTGAGAGATTGCACTAGCGAAAGTATGGACCCTAGGCCTCATTTTCAAGCATTGCAATACCGTTTTTGTGCCCGTTTACTATTTGCTACCTTGCTGTTTTTATTTATTCAGATTATAAAAATATATCTCTACCATCAATATTACACTTTTACGACCATCGCTTCGCCGAACTAGTGCACCTATACAAATTAGAATTGTATTTGGTGTGTTGGGGACACAAGAGACTTTTTATTATTTGGTTGCAGGGTTGTTTGAGAGAGACCATTTTCATCCTACACATCCCACGGATTGATAAAACTTAGGTCATCCACTTGAGGGAAAATTGCTAGTGTCCTACAAAACTCTGCGCTTGGAGGCCCAACACGTGTCCACAAGAATAAAGTTGCATAGTAGACATCAAGCTCATTTCTGGCGCCGTTGCCGGGGAGGTGAGTGCATGAAGGTATATCTTTAGATCTTGCAATTGAATCTTTTTAGTTTCTTGATTATCACTAGTTTGGTTTATAAAAGAAAACTAAAAAAAGGAATTGAGGTTGCATCATATTATTGATCATCTTTATAATATCTTTCTTGAAAATGATGGTTCAGAAAATTGTGCTCAATTGTTAGAAGAAGAAGTCAATAAAATGTTTGGCACAAAATATTTGAATGATGAGCATGATTTCAATGTTGTTAGTATGAATTCTTTGAATATCCATGATCCTAATTATATGCAAAGCCATAAGCTTGGGGATGCTATATTTGATCAAGATGATATTTTTACTCCCCCAAGTTTTCATGAGAAAATTTATTATGATGAAATCATGCCTCCTATTTATGATGATTATATTTATGAAAGTGGAGACGGAGAGGTCATGACTTTTTTTAATGATGATTCCACTATCTTGGAAGATATTTCAATTGATTTTGACAATGAAGTTCCTATATATGATGATTATGGTGATGACATGCATGCTATATTGAATAATTATAAACATGAAACTTGTCATCATGATTTTAGTTTTCAATGACATGATAGTTATTTTGTTGAGCTTGCTCCCACTACTATTGATGATAATAAATTTGCTTACGTGGAGAGTAATAAAATTCCTATGCTTGTGGATCATGAAAAGAATGCTTTCTATGATAGTTATATTGTTAAATTCATTCATGATTCTACTTAAAATTATGATGAGAGAGGAACATATGCTTTTACATATTGCAATAATATCAAGTTTCCTCTCAATGTGTCAAAAGTTTTGAAGTTATGCTTGTTTTGCCTTCCTATGCAAGTTGATTCTTGCTCCCATGAATTTTTTGCTCACAAAATCCCAATGCATAGGAAGTGGGTTATACTTAAATGTGATTGTAATGTGTTTCATGATTCTCTTGTTATGTTTCAATTCTTATCTTTTATGCGAGCATCATTGAAATCATCATGCCTAGCTAAAAAGGCATTAAAGAAAAGCGCTTGTTGGGAGAGAACCCAACACTTTTACCTACTGTTTTTGTGTGATCACATGATTATGCTACTGTATTGATCTTGTTTTATTGCTTTTGTTTCAATAAAGTGCCAAGTAAAGCCTTTGGGATCATGTTGGGTGATAGTTGATCTGATCTTGCTGAAAAACAAAACTTTTGCGCTCACGAAAATAATTCTTATTTTTAACAGAAGACGATTTTGTGTTGATTCTTTTTTCAGCAGTTTAATATGCAAATTTCTCACGTGGTACTAATTTTCTCATAGTTTTTGGAGTAGCAGAAGTATGGTTTGAGTACAGATTACTACAGACTTGACAGATTCTGTTTTCAATGCATAGTTTGCATGTTTCCTAGTTTCTATGGCTTATATTGCTCAATATAAATTGTGTAAATGATGAGGTACAATAGGAATTGTGTGAGAAAAATTATGAATATTGTCTTTGACGGTACCAAAGTGAAATGGTTTGCTCTTTATCATACTAACCTATCTCACGAAGTTCCGTTAAGTTTTGTGTGATTGAAGTTTTCAAGTTTTGGGTGAGAATAAGGAGTGACAAGACCCTAAGCTTGGGGATGAACAAGGCACCCCAAGGTGATATTAAAGGAAGATCCAAGAAACTAATCTTGGGGATTCCCCGGAAGGCATCCCCTCTTTCGTCTCCAACATTATCGGTAACCTCACTTGGAGGTACATTTTCATTCATCACATGATATGAGTTTTGATTGGAGCATCATTTGATTTTGTTATTATTTGCTTTATTCTATTTAGAATAATATTTTGCATCTTTCTTTTCAATAAAAATGTCAAGTATACCCTTTGCCATGCTTATCTTGCAAGTATATGAGTTGCTGTTTCAAAACAGAAAGTTTATCGATGTTGCAAAAATTCCATAGAAATTTCAGAATGTGATAAAGTGTTGAAACTTTTTGCAAAATAAGCCCTGATAAATTTTCTACAGTTTGGTACAATTTTCATAATTTTTGGAGCTAGGGAAGTATGATGAATATTGCATTCTTTACAGACTGTACTGTTTTGGCAGATTGCTGTTATGTTTGCATTGTTTGCATATGTTAGCTTGTTTAATGATTCTATTTGCGGATAGGAGTATTAAATATGCAGAGGCATTTAGTATGCAATGTTGAATAATAATTTTAGTGATTTGCTAGAGTAGATAATGATAAGGTTTTGCATTGATTTATACTAACTTATCTCACAAGTTCTTGTTGTGTTTTGTGTGGATGAAGATTTTGAGATTTAGGAAAACCGTGATATGAAAGGAATTAAGGAGACACAAAAGCTCAAGCTTGGGGATTCCCAAGGCATCCCAAGATAATATTTCAAGAATTCTCAAGCATCTAAGCTTGGGGATGCCCCGGTAGGCATCCCACCTTTCTTCATTAACAATTATCGGTTAGTATCAGTTAATCCTAAGTTTTTGCTTCTTCACATGAGTTGTAATATCCTTGGAATGTCATTTTATTTTGTTTTGCTTGCTGTTTTACTAAAGTACTTAGATCTGAAAGTTTTTAAATAAAATAGAGTCCTCAAATAGTTGCCAGGGAGGCTAGGTAAGGGGCATTCACATCCTGTCAACGAAGCTCTTTTCTATGGAATTGCTCTAGTGCTTCACTTATATCTTTTTAGGCACGGTGTGCTTTAGTATTTTTGAAAAAAAATTCTCTCTTGATTCATTTAAATTAATTTGAGAGAAATAAATGTTATGCTCATGATCTTCAATTATATCTTTTGGGAGTAGCTTGTCATTTACTCTTGTGCTTCACTTATATCCTATGAGTAAATTGTCAAATAAATTGAATGTCATGAAGTTGAAATCATATCATGCCTAGTGGTAGCTTCACATTGGGTTTAAAAAGTGAAATATTTTGAGGCTTGACAATCACAATATTGGTCATACAAGCAATTTGCGAATAATTAGTATAAGGAAGAGAACCTACACATGCAAATACACTATCTTGGAAATCTTTTGTGATTGTGAGCCCCCATCAAAATATTATATGTAAAAATTGTTGATGTTGGACAAGGAAGACAACGTAATGGTTTATGTTTGTTCATATTCACATAGAAGTTATATTGTCATAGATCCTTCAACATGTGGTGCTTGCTTCCCATCTTTGCTAGCCAAAAATTCCGCACCAAGTAGAGATACTACTTGTGCATCCAAACACCCTTAAAACCAAATCTTATTTTCAAGAGTCCACCATACCTACATAAGGATTGAATAAGATCCTTCAAGTAAGTTGTCATCGGTGCAATAAGGTGTCGGTGGAAACGACACCTATAGAATCACCTGGGATCCCTTCTACGGTTGGCGGGCGCGGGGTTGTGCAAAGAGCGGGTCTGGTAGCCAGCACAAAGATCGTTTACCCAGGTTCGGGCTGCAAGGATGCGTAATACCCTAGTCCTGCTTTGGTGTATATTTGGGTGTTCTTGAGCTCTCGAACAAGCTGTAGTGCGTGCGTAGTCCAAAAGATCTGAATCCTTCTCCAGTACGCCTCGGGCCTCCTTTTATAGTCAAAAGGGGTCGCCACAGTGGCATACAGGAGGTGGAAAGGTATACAGTGTACAAGCTTATCGCTTGTCATTACGGGACAAGGTGCATTAAATGTGCTCCTTAGGTGTCCCATTGCTATATTGGGGACGGCAACGAGGCACGTCCAGTCCGTCACCGCTCCGCCTCGCTCCGACACGCGTCCAGGCGAACGAGGCATGCAGCGCCACATAGGCTGGCTGGCTGATGAGATGGCGTGGTGGTAGGGTCTTCACGAAGATCTACATGCCACCACGCAGGTGCTTGACTAGCTGGACTAGGAGCACGTACTGCTACGTGGGTACTTGCCTTAGCTGGTGGGTCGGCCGCTGAGCTGGGTCGACGATGGGGTGGCAAGGGCTTGCCGCGGTATTGAGTATATTCCCGGCGAGGGCCTTGCCGGGGCCTTGTGTGCGCCCTCGGCAAGGAGCCTTGCCGGGGCCTCATGGGCATCCTCGGCAAGGAGCCTTGTGGTCGTCTTGTCTTCTGGTTCATATCTAGGCTTCATGGACTCTTTGTCTTCACAAAGATCTGCATGCCAACTATGCAGGCGCTTCTCGAGCCTTGGTTCCAATGTTGTCGATGGTGTTGGAACTCTTAGGCTCAAGGGTGGGCGCAATGTTGGCATTGGGTGAGCTGCCCCGACAAGGCTCTTGCTGGGGCTGCGTAGGCCGCCTCGGCAAGGATCTTGCCGGGGAAAAACCCGTTTTGCTGCTCCGTCTTCTGCGCCCCTGGCTAGAGCGCTGCTCTGGTATTCTTGTGCTTCTCCTTCCTCCCCTTGCCCTGCTAAGTGTGGCCGCAGGTGCGGCTCTGACTGCCCGTGCACAAGTAGAGGGGTAAAAAGGGGAGCCCCTACTTTTGTACACCGACAGGAGCCCCCGGGCCTGGGCCACACATAAGCGCAACACGTTGTTGGGCCGGGCCCAGAACGGTGCGCGGGCACGCGGGGCGGAGTTTTACTGCGGTAATTCCCTCGCCAGTCGCGCTTCCCCACGACCCGTGTTGAATGCATGACGTGGGGGTTGTGCGCGATGACCGCAGCATGCTTGCGTCATCCGTGGTGAATAGTAAAGAGGCGGCTTGCGTGTTCCCTCGAAACGGCAGAGCCGCCGCTCAGTTGCTCTCTCCGCCTTGGAACCGTCGTTCCACGTTTGCCACTACGCCTGCTCCTTACGCCACGTACGATGCAGGCACGGCGCGGGGTAGGTGATAGACGCATCGAATATGGGAAGGCGCGCGGGGGCCGATACTCACGTGCCTTCGATTGGGCAGGGAGGGCGGTCGATGGCCTCTCTTGCTGCCACTTTAATGAGCCAGATTCAAGCGGGCTCTTCAGGGGCGTAGAGCTAGTCTTTCGGCCTCCCCTTCCCAAATATAAAAAGGGAACTCAGGGGTAGGAGGAAGAGCATCTCCCTACGTCTCCCCTTTGTCTCCGTCCCCACCCACGGTCATGGCGAGAGGGCGTGGCCGCGGCCGTTCTTCTGCGGAGGCGACCAGGTCCTCCTCCCACGAGAGAGTTGCGACGGTCATGGAAGAGCTAGATGACCAGGGTGAAGGCCATGCTCGAGGCGGGGCCGTTGGACGGGGTCGCGGTCGGCCAGGCGGTCGAGGCAGAGGCGGCCGAGGCAGAGGTGGGCGTGGAAGGGGAATGCCTGTGTCGTCTCCGTCTCCGTCGCCATCTCCCCCGCCAACTCCTCCTACTTCACCGAGTGGTCACGTCGGGGACTCGGCGCTCGAGTTTATCCTACAGCTGCATGGGCCGCTACGCTGCCGCCTTCGTATTCCCCGGGCGTTCGCGAGGGTGCTGGAGATCGACCAGCCACGCGGCTGAGGCTTCATATGAAGGGGTGTTGCCATGGCGACATGTGGGTGAACACAGGGATCCCCGCCCCTGAAGTGATGCTCCTTCGCCGGGGCTGGAAAACCTTTGCACGCGCCCATTGCTTGATGGATGGGCACGTCCTCTGCTTCAAGCTAGCAGAGAGCGATTTGCTCTCCGTCAAGGTCTTCGGGCGCTCGGGACACAGGCTAGGGTGCTGTGCGTAGAGCTCGACTAATGGCAAAAGCTCCTCTTCGGGAGAGAGTGACGAGGAGGACAGCGACAGCGACGACGAGGGTAGCGGGCGGGAGGATGACGGGTCTGACTAGGCGTCAGGCACACCTTTCCTTGGCAACGCCGGCAGCCCCATCATCTGCATCGCCAGCTCCTTGAACTTCTCGGGGTCGTCACCTTGGGCGGCTGGCGTTGGAGGGACGGGGAAGACGAAGAAGGTGGGTGGCGGGCCGTCAAGTCGGAGTACGATGGCCTCGACGCCTTCGTCGCATATTGCCGGGCCGCTGCCTCGTCTTTCGGCTCTTCCTCCGGCACCGTCATGACCGGCCTCCTTCCGGACGATCGCCGATATGTTCTCTTGGCGTCTTCTGCTGCTCGTACCTCGCGTAGGCACTCCTTTTGCCCTTCCGCCATCGTGTTTTGTTTCTTGAGGAGAGGGACAAGAAAGGGATTACGGGCATCTTATCTCTTTTTAGTTTTAAGCCTACGGGCCTTTGTAAGATTTAAATCTCGTAACCCCCTTGCTCATGTATGCATTCTGTACGAATTGTACTTGTTAGCAACATATTAATGAGGAGAAGGGTGTTTGCCGGGTTTTGTTTGCGCGTGGGCAAGGGCCACACCAAGGAACGAGTCCTCGTTATCTTAAGATAAACAGTGTACCCTGGCAACAGGCCTTGCCATCTTCCAGCTCTATAGCTTGGCTACACTCACGTCCTTGGTGGAGGTAAGGGCTGAGTAGGATTAGGCCCTTCGCTCGTCCCCTTCCCATCACACTACAACCAAGTTCCAGCCCAAAGTAAGGTTTTCGAGCGTGGGACAGAGGGAGCAAGATGGTATGAGAGCGAGCGAAGTCTCGTACGTTCAAGTTTCATACAGAGGCACAGAGTGGGGGAAAAAGACATATCTGATGTCGCAGCCCCCGACAACCTTGGCTTGTCGTGATCGGATCCTTAGACCGGCAGCCTTGGCTTGTCGGGGTCGGGGCGTCGGCCTGTTCTCTTTCTTCCAAAATAGCTCAGCAGAAAATGTCCACACACCCTGCGAACCAAAAAGGATGGGACGGAATAGAGAGATGCATACTCGACCTCTATGCTAAGGGTTAGTCTCCGCCAAGCACTATCAACCCTAACGTAGAGAGAGACTCAACCTAGCATGCATGCTAAAACTTAGGGCGCCAGTGCTTCATTTATTTATGCTCAAGGTCTGCGCCTGGCTTTGTACAAAGGGTTACATGCCTTGCCGGCAAGGCTTGCACAAAAGGTGGTTTGCCGGGGAGCCTGGCAACCGCACCTTATGGGTAAAACATGTGAAGATGTTTGATGTTCCAGGAGTTGTTCACTGGAATACCATCTTCGGTCTCGAGGCGGACTGCGCTGGGCCTGGTGACTCGTATTACCCAATAAGGGCCTTCCCACTTTTCGTCAACTTGTTGGAATTCTTGGCCGACTGAATGTGCCGAAGAACAAGGTCGGCTTCCTCAAAGGTTCGGGCATGAACCTTGCGGCTATGGTAGCGGCGCAAGGCTTGCTGGTAGCATGCTGCTCGCACAGCCGCCCGAAGACGATCTTCCTCAAGGAGCGTTGCGTCATCTTGCCGCAACTGCTCTTGCTCAAGCTCATCATAAGCGAGCACTCGAGGTGACACGTATGTGAGTTCCGTGGGGAGAACTGCTTCTGCCCCGTAAACGAGGGAGAAAGGTGTCTGGCCGGTGGCTCGATTTGGTGTCGTTCTGATTAACCAAAGAACCGCTGGCAATTCATCAATCCAGTGTCGTCCGCACTTGTGTAGCCTGTCAAAAGTTCTTGTCCGGAGGCCTCGCAATATTTCAACATTCGCCGTCTCAGCCTGGCCGTTGCTTCGTGGGAGTGCAACAGAAACAAAACAGACCTTGCTGCCGAGGTCCTAGATGTACTGCATGAAAGTGCGGCTCGTGAATTGCGTGAGATTGTCGGTGATGACTCTATTTGGCACACCTAAACGACAGACTAGTCCCTTGAAGAATTTGACGGCCGACTGTGCTGTCACCTTTCTCACTGGCTCCACCTCCGACCACTTTGTGAACTTGTCGATTGTGACGTACAAGTACTCAAAGCCCCCGACAGCGCGGGGAAAGGGGCCCAGTATGTCTAGCGCCCAGACCGAGAATGGCCAGGAAAGCGAGATTGTCTGGAGAGCTTGAGCTGGTTGACGAAGCTTCTTTGAATGGAACTGGCACGCTTCACACTTGGTTACTAAGGCCGTTGCATCCTGGAGGGCAGTGGGCCAGAAGAAACCTTGCCGGAATGCCTTGCCGGCAAGGGCCCTTGACCCTATGTGGGAGCCACATATGCCTTTGTGGATCTCTGCTAACAGCTCCAGTCCTTCCTCCCGGGGAATGCACTTCAATTTCACACCGTTCGGCCTTTTTCTGTACAGAACATCATCGACAAAGTGATACATGGCAGATCGACGGGCTACTTTCTCCGCCTCTTCCTACTCCTCAGGAAGTTCCCCTGTTTGGAGGAATCGGATGGTATGCTGTGCCCATGCCGGAGCCTGAGGCTCGACGACCAGGGCTAAAGGTGTTTCCTCTGCCATGGGAGCGGCTGTCTCTACGACCAGGGCTTGATGCCCTGCCGGAGTCTGTTGCCCCATGGCAGACTCAGTTTCCACGGCAACATCTTTGCCGGCGGCTCCTGGGAGCTCAGCGGGAAAGTACTTGCCGGGGCCTGATTTCCTCCGCTTGTTCTACCGTGTCGATGGTTCAATGGATGGTTGAGTTAATCGAAGCACAAAAGTACCTGGTTCCATACGCAATTTGAAGGCAGCGCATTTTGACAAGTAGTCGGCGATGCCATTCTCCACTCGGGGAACATGCTCCGCTTGTATACCGTCAAAACGATCTTCCAGCTTCCTCACTTCTTCTACGTATGCCTCCATCAATGGGCTTATATAATCTTTGTTAACTTGCTTGACGACAAGCTGTGAATCACCCCTGACGATGATCTTCTTGATTCCGAGGTCTGCCGTGATCCTGTGACTGGCAAGCAACCCCTCGTATTCAGCAGTGTTGTTTGTTGACATCTCCCTGGAAAAGTGCATCTGGACTACATACTTGAGGTGCTCTCCGGTGGGTGCGACGAGCAGCACACCAACACCTGCACCTTGCAGCAAGAAAGCCCCGTCAAAGTACATAATCCAGTCGCGACTTGTTTCCTTGTCGGGGAGAGCGGTCTCTTGAATCTCTTCGTCGGGCGTTGAGGTCCATTCTGCAATGAACTCCGCCAAGACTCTACTCTGAATTGTCGAAGTGCTTTCAAACTTCAAACCAAAGCTCGACAGTTTCAAGGCCCATTCCACAATCCTCCCGGTTGCGTCTGGGTTATGCAATATCTGTTGCAACGGGAAGTGGGTGATGACGGTGATTTTGTGTGCTTGGAAGTAATGACGCAGCTTCCTCGAGGCCATAAGGAGGCCGAAGAGCAATTTCTGCACACCGGAGTACCTTGACCTAGCCCCCTGCAAGAGGGAACTGACAAAGTAAACCGGGTGTTGCATCATCTTATTCTTCTGCACTATTTCATTTGGTTGCATCGCTTCTGCTTCGCCAGCGTCAGACTCTGCCAGTGGCCTTGCCTTACCGGCACCAGGCCCTGCCGGGGGGAGCTCTGGTTAGCCATCCGCTAGCCCTGTCGTTGCCACTGCTTCTTCGTCGACCTCCGTTTGTGCCACTAGCGCAGCGCTGACTACTTGGTTCGTTGCCGCTAGATATAGCAGCAACAGTTCTTGTGGTTTAGGTGCAACTAGTATTGGCGTAGAGGAGAGGTACTTCTTCAAATCTTGCAGGGCTGCCTTGGCCTTTGGGGTCCATTCCATTGGGCCCGCCTGTTTCAAGATTTTGAAAAAGGGAAGGGAACGTTCAGCAGACTTGGAGATGAATCTGCTCATGGCGGCAACGCAGCCAGCGAGCCGACGTACATCCTTGATCCGCCTAGGTGCCTCGATCTGCTCAATGGCTTTGATCTTGTCCGGATTCGCCTCGATCCCACGCTGTGACACAAAGAACCCGAGAAGTTTGCCGGACAAAACGCCGAAGACACACTTCCCGGGGTTCAGCTTGAGGTTGATCTTGCGAAAATTTGCAATCGTCTCTTCTAAATCTTGTATGAGTGTTGCCATGTCCTTGGTTTTGACCACTATGTCATCCATATAAGCTTCCATATTTCTATGCAGCTAAGGCTCAAAACCAATTTGGACTGCTCTCGCAAACGTCGAGCCAGCGCTCTTCAACCCGAAAGGCATTCGTATGAAACAATACGTACCACATGGCAACCAAGGCCTTGGCTAGTGTTGGGCGGCGAAGGATCCCGTTGTAGGGCAAGGGGATCTCGGCGACATCAAAGAAAACCCTCTCCGTCCTATAGTTCAGCTCGCCTCCAAATGTCACGGGCAGGGTGACCTTACACTTCAGTTGACTTCTTCCCGGGTTGACCCCTTGAAATGTGCCCGTCTCTTCGAGGTCTCCATCAGGAATCTGCAGCCTTTTGATCACAACGGGCGAGATCAAGTTCAGACCGGCCCCGCCATCAACCAGCATTTTCGTCACCTTGAGGTTGTGTATTGTTGGTGAAACCAACAGCGGCAAACACCCGACCACGGTTGTGCGATCAGGGTGGTCCTCGGTGTCAAAAATGATAGGTGTGCTGGACCACTTCAGTGGCCTTTAAGCATCGAACGATGGTTCTGCTGCTGTGATCTCACGCGCCCACTGCTTGAGCTGGTGGTGAGAGGTGTGCAGCGAGGCGCCACTGTCGACGCACATGGCCTCTGTAGCTTTCTGGAACTCATGCTCGCCGGACTCGTCGTCCTTGTCACGATCATCGTCTTCTTGCTTCTTGTCGCGGCCCCGAGCGGGCCTCTCTTGCTGGTTATCCTTGCTGCGGCACCCTCCTTGGCCGCCACGCTTCTTGCCGAATCCCTCGGCACCATCCTGACCCTTCTCCTTGTCCCGCCTCTCATACTCAGCTTTTTGGTTCTCAGCAAGTAGCTCAACTTGCCAGCAGTTCTGGAGATCGTGGCCCTTGGTGCGGTGGATCTTGCAGTACTGCTTGTCGGAGCCTCCTGTAACACCCCGGATGTAACTTTCCATATTTGTAACTCCAACTCTTGACATTTTCGGCTATGTGTTATGATATTCTCTTCGTGGTTGGGTTTTGTCTTTCGTTTTGCATTTTGTTCAGGTCATGCATCTCATATCATGTCATCATGTGCATTGCATTTGCATACGTGTTCGTCTCATGCATCCGAGCATTTTCCCCGTTGCCGGTTTTGCAATCCGGTACTCCCACCTCCTCCGGCGCACCCCTCTTGTTTATTTTTGTGAGCGGGTGTTGAACACTCTCGGAATGGACCGAGGCTTGCCAAGTGGCCTTGGTATACCACCGGTAGACCACCGGTCAAGTTTCGTTCCATTTGGAGGTCGTTTGATACTCCAACGGTTAACCGGGCATCCGCAAAGTCCGTTTGTGTGTTGCAGCAAAACCCCCCTCAAAACCAGCCCCAAACCCCTCTAAGTAATCTCCATGCTCTAGGTCGTTCGATCACGATCGTGTGGGCGAAAACCGCACCTCATTTGGAGCCTCCTAGCTCCCTCTACCTATATATACACCTCCCGTCCCGAGACATTCGCAGTCCAAACCCTAGAAAATCGCCTCCGGCGCCGCCGGACGTGTCCGTACCGCGCCGGACAAACCCGCCGCCGCCCGCAGCCACTCCGCAGCCGCCACCTGTCGCC
>NC_057805.1:236364215-236376904 GCF_018294505.1 Triticum aestivum
CGCGCCGCCCAAGCGCCGGCGCGCCACCGCCGCCTCGCCCGCCAGCCGGCGCCGCCCTCGCGCCCTCGCCACCACTGCCGGTCGCCGCCGGACCGGCGCCGCCGCCGCCCTCCCCCGCGCGGACCCCGCCGCGCCGTCGCCTCCTCCACTCTCTCCGACCCGCGCCTCGCCGTCCTCCTCTTCCTCCGCCGCCCGGCCGCCGTCGTCTCCTCCCGCAGCTCCAGCGCCACCGACGAGCCCGAGCCGAGATCCCGATCCAGTCAACCCTCAGGTTGACCCCGAGATCCCCGAAATATTTCTAAGTCATGTTATTTTTACAGTATATTGCCATGTTCATCGCATCATAACTCTCTGCATATAGCTCCGTTTCACGCGTGTAATATATCGAAATGTTCGTCTCGTGATGCTCTTCATTTTGTTCCATTGCACCATGTTCATTTGAGTTCATATTGATACCCAAATCTCTGGTGCAAGAGTGCTATCTGCTGTTAATTATCAGAACTTGTGGATTTGTTATTTTTGTTGCATTTAATCTGTGCATCTTATGGGCATGAGCTCTACATGTGTTTTGTTTTATGCCATGCTATCTTTACAGAGGTGTATGCCATGTATTTTTGTGATCTCTGTGGTGACTAGCAGAAGCATGCAAGCTAGGCTCCATAATGTTTCTGATTTAAGAGACTTAGTAATTTCTCCAAGTCTTTGTCTGCTGTTATTTTGTTGCCATGTATACTTGATGCTACAGAGAGATCCATGCATATTTTGAAGATGTTCAATAAGGATGTGTTGAGGATATAAACCTTAGAGTCACCCGCCCGGCGGGGCCGGGTTACACATAAGGATCATCACCTGAAGCCCGGCGCCAAGCTTGAAGACGGTGGGCCAAAGATGGGCTTTAGACCCGGAGATGGCTTAAGGTCCATAGTTACAACCGTCATTATGTTAGAACTTGTAGTGTAAGGCAAGAATAGTTGAGAGTCCGAGCCGGACACTCTTATGAGCCGGCCGGGACTCTGAGAGCTGCTGGGCGTCAAACTCCCAATATAAAGGGACGACCCAGCAGTGGTTCAGTGGTAAGAAAGATCTCGTCGAGAGCCAGGCATAGCAGTTAAGCTCCCTGGTCATCGAAACCCTAATCAATACCATCTCAATTGGACGTAGGCTTTTACCTTCACCATAAGGGGCCAAACCAGTATAAACCTTCGTGTTCCTTGTCCCGTTTAACCCCTTCAAGCTTCCTAGCGGCGATGGCTCCATGACTAAGTCCTAGCTTGAGGACATCTGCCGTGACAATTCCACGACAGTTGGCGCCCACCGTGGGGCCAGCGCGCGGTGGATTTGAGTTCTTGAAGGGCAGCTTCGAAGGGCTCAAGGGATACGCTATGGGCCGGATGACCAAGAGTCGTCGCGGCAAGCTCTACATCGACGATGCGAACTGGGGCCCCGACGCCGGCTCAATTGAGTACGGATACCGGGTCCCCTTCGGCGGAATTCATGTTTTCATTGGCAAGATTGGTGAGCCGGGCCCTGAGCCGGGTCTCTGCACCGATCTCATCGAGTCGGCTCAGCGCGCACGACCCGCCCGAGCCCTGCCTGCCTTAAAGCATGAAGGGATCTCTGGTGGATCTGGATCTGGTGATGAGACGGCCGCCGGCTCTGACGGCGAGTCGTCCACAGATGAGTCAAACTCGTTGTATCAACTTCAAGATGGCAGGCTCATGGGTTGTTCCGATGGCGACAGTTTTCCGGACCCGTTTGAGCCGCCGAGCCGGGTTGGAATCTTCATGGCCGGTGCGCAGCCTGTTCAGAACCCTGCTGCTGGGGCGGGAAACCCGGTGCCCTCGCCGGCTTAGGTGCTGATGGATCTCACGGACAAGATGACGACCCTGTTGACCGCCACGGTTGACCCGGCGGATCAAGCTCAGCATGACGCGGAGGTGGCGCAGTTAAGGTTAGATCTAGTGAAAGCCAAGGAGGATCTGGCAGCGGAAGGGATCAGGATGGATGCGGAGAGGGCGGCTCTTGACGCCCAAACTCAGTTGATTCAGGCGCAGTCCTTCCGGCTCATGATGGATCAGAACGCGTCCAATGAGGTCATGAGAAGGAGGCATGAAAAGGCCCAATCTCGGCTCCCTCCGGTCTACGATCCTCGAAACCTCTTCGACACGCCAGGTGCAGGGTCTAGTAACCTGCCAGGGATCATAGTGCCCGGGTCTGGGACCCCTGTTCAGCCACAAGTAATGGGGCCTCCCCAGGTGAGCCCTGCCCCGCCTCAGTATGTGCCAATACCACCGGGTCATTATGCTAACCCGCTGGAGAACATGGTCGCCGCAGCAGCACGGCTGGCGGCCCTCCCAATTGACGGCGACTCTCCAACGGCTATTGAAACCCGCCGGGTCAGGGAACTCCTTCAGACAGCACTGGCACAGTAAGAGGCGTACTCTTACATCCGGGACAGGATCCACTCGACCCCTCGTCCAGGCCGAAGCACGAGTTATAGCAGACACATGGTCTCAGCGACCGGCTCAAGTAATGTCCGACACCATGACCCGCCCCCTGGCCATGGCCCGGCTCATAACGGAGCCTTTCACGCAGCAGACCAAGACAGAGCGCGGCAAGAGGCGGAGCAGGTGCCTCAGTTGACGGCTTACCAGACTCCCCCGGCTTATCCGACGACTTCCGTCGACGTGGGTATCCCTACCTGGACTGGAGGTGTCCCTTGTTTAGTGCCAGCTCTCCGCAATGAGCGTCTACCCAAGGACTTCAAAGGCCCTAGGAAGGTGCCTAATTACACGGCTGACTTACAACATGCAGCCTGGATCGAAAGTTACGAGATGGCCATGGAACTGCTGGAGGTCAGTGAAGCGGCGATGGCCAAGTACTTCGCCATGATGCTAGATGGGACTGCCCGCACTTGGTTGAAAGGGCTACCGCCGAATTCCATCGGATCTTGGGCTGAGCTGAAGGCCCGGTTCATACAAAACTTCAAAGACACCTATAGACAGTCTATGTCAATAGTGGATTTGACTAACTGTAAACAACAGGAGGGTGAGTCTACGACACATTGGGTTTGCAGGGTCAAAGAGATCATACACTCATCGGATAAGATGGATGCTGGCTCTGCAGTCTTAATGTTGGAGCAAAATTGTCGTTTTCTGCCCCTGAAGATGAAACTCGGGCGGCTTAAGCGCGACTGCAATGACATGGGTACGCTGATGGCGGCTCTCGTCAAGTACGCCGATTCTGATAGTACCAAGGACCCCGCTTCAGATGATGAAAGGACAGGGAAGGGAAAGAAGAACGGCAATGGCAAGGGTCCTCAGCATAACCCGGGGAACCAAGGAGGTGGCAAGCGTAAGGCCGACAGCAGCCTAGAGTTCGTGGCCAACGCCAGTTCACAGGGTAATGGCCAGAGACGCAAGGGGAGGCCCCCTCCCCGAGCCGGCGGGTCAGGCCCGACGCTGGAGCAACTGTTGAATGAGCCTTGTCCAAGGCATGGTTCCAGAGAGAAGCCAGCTACTCATCTGTGGAAGGATTGTGCAATCATGAAGGCCTTTAAGAATTCCAATGCCTTTAACGGCAACACTGGCCCGGGCGGTGGTTCAGGCGCCAGCGGCTTTCATGGCCCGAGCGGCGGCTCAAATTCTAATCCTCAGAACGGTCAAGGGGGCTTTAATCAGCAGTCTGGCCAGGGTCATCAACAGCAGCAGGGGGGTTATCAGACCAATCCAAAGCAGCTTAGCAGTGGACAGTATCATGTATTTACCACCAGTCTGTGTAAGAGAGATCAGAAGCTTCATAAGAGGGCTGTGAATGCTGTTGAGCTGGCGGTTCCACGCTATTTATGATGGTCTGAGCAGCCTATAGTGTGGAGTAGGGAGGATCACCCTCCCCGGGTGGATAATCCGGGTCACTTGGCCTTGGTGGTGGCTCCTCATGTGGGAGGATATAAGTTCACTAAGGTGCTCATGGATGGAGGCAGCAGCATCAACATCCTCTATTATGAGACTTTCCGTCGTATGGGATTGATTGATAAGAACCTCAGCCAGTCAAACACTATTTTCCATGGTGTGGTACCTGGTAAGTCGGCTTATCCAGTCGGCAAGATCGAGTTGGAAGTGGCCTTTGGAGACGAGCACAACTACAGGGTGGAAAAATTGACCTTTGAGGTGGTCAAGTTAAGAAGCCCGTATCATGCCATATTTGGGCGGCTGGCTTACGCCAAGTTCATGGCACGACCGTGTTATGTGTATTTACAGCTCAAGATGCCAGGTCTCAATGGGACCATTATGGTTCATGGCAGCCGAAAGGTGGCCTTGGAGTGTGAGGAAGGCGATGCAGCTTATGCAGAATTTGTTTGTGCAACAGAGGAGTTAAAATTTTACAAGGACAATGTTGACCCAACAGATATGACCTCTCTGAAAAAGCCGACTACGGAGCATGAGCCGACAATGAAATTTCAGTCGGCTGATGAGACTAAACTTGTTGATTTCGTTCCAGGTGATTCATCTCAGAAGTTTAGCATCAGTGCCAATTTAGATCCAAAATAGGAAAGCGCGCTCATCGAGTTCATCCGTGAGAATAGGGACATTTTTGCATGGAAGCCTTCTGACATGCCAGGTGTACCTAGGGAACTCGCTGAGCACACTCTCAATGTTGATCCAAAATTTAAGCCGGTTAGGCAATTCCTTCGGCGGTTTAATGAAGAGAGGCGGAAAGCTATTGGTGAAGAGGTGGCCCGGCTCTTGGCGGCCGGGTTTATTGTTGAAGTCTTTCACCCAGAGTGGTTAGCTAACCCGGTGCTCGTGCTCAAGAAGAACGGCACCTGGCGGATGTGTGTGGACTACACGGACTTAAACAACGCGTGTCCGGCTGATCCTTTTGCCCTTCCCCGTATTGATCAAATCATTGATGCTACGGCGGGTTGTGAGCGCTTAAGCTTCTTGGATGCTTATTCCGGATATCATTAGATTAAAATGGCAGTTAAGGACCAGGAGAAGACGGCGTTCATCACTCCCTTTGAAGCCTTCTGCTATGTGTCTATGCCCTTTGGACTCAAGAGTGCACAGGCGACTTATCAGCGTTGCATGCAGAACTGTCTTCATAACCAGATTGGGTGCAATGTTCATGCTTATGTGGATGATATTGTGGTTAAATCCAGGAAGGAGGAAACCTTGATAGATGATCTGAGGGAAACCTTTGATAATCTCCGGGTCTACAAGATGATGCTTAACCCGGCCAAGTGTGTTTTTGGTGTTCCGGCAGGCAAGCTCTTGGGTTTCTTGGTTTCTAACAGAGGCATTGAAGCTAACCCGGAGAAGATCAAGGCCATCACCTCCCTGGCTAAGCCGGTGTGTATAAATGACGTCCAGCACTTGGCGGGTCGTATCGCTGCTTTAAGCCGTTTTATAAGCCGTTTGGGGGAGAAGGCCATGCCATTATATCAGTTGATGAAGAAAACTGATGACTTTGTCTGGAACGATGCAGCTAATACTGCTTTTGAGGATTTGAAGAGGCAGCTGGCAGAGCCCCCAGTCCTTGCTGCTTCGGTTGATAAGGAGCCTTTATTGTTGTATGTGGCTGCTAACACACGAGCCGTTAGTGTGGTTTTGGTGGTGGAGCGCAAGGAAGAGGGTAAGGAGCATCCGGTTCAGCGGCCGGTTTATTATGTCAGCGAAGTGCTCATCGAGTCCAAACAGTGGTATCCACATTGGCAGAAGCTTGTTTATGGTGTATCCATGGCAAGCCGGAAGCTTAAGCATTATTTCCAGGGTCACCCCATCACTGTGGTCAGTTCTGCCCCCCTTGGAGATATCATTCAAAACAGAGAGGCCACAGGGAGAGTGGCTAAGTGGGCTATAGAACTCGGACCTCATGGTCTGAAATACGTACCACACACTGCTATTAAATCTCAAGCCTTGGTGGATTTCATCAACGATTGGACAGAGTTACAAGTGCCTGAGCAAAAGCCGGATAACACATATTGGACTATTCACTTCGATGGGTCCAGGCAATTGGAGGGCTCGGGGGCTGGAGTCGTGTTGGCTTCCCCTAAGGGTGACAAGTTCCATTATGTGCTACAGTTGATGTTTCCTTGCACTAACAATGTGGCTGAGTACGAGGCCTTGCTCCACGGTCTTCGGATGGCTAAGGAGATGAGCTTGAGCCGGGTAAGGTGCTTCGGTGACTCAGACTTGGTGGCTCAACAAGTATCAGGGAAGTGGGACTCCAAGGACCCTCTCATGGCGGCTTATCGCCGTGAAGTTGATGCCATTGCTGGGCACTTTCAGGGTTATCAAGTAGAGCACATCGATCGCAGGAAGAACGAGGCGGCTGATGCTCTAAGCCGGCTGGGCTCTCAGCGAAAACCGGTGCCGCCTAATATTTTCCTGGACGTCCTGCATAACCCTTCTGTTAAGTTGCCTACAGAGGAAGACTTGGCTGTCCCTGACCCAGAGGCACGACTGGTGGTGGCTCTCCACATCATCCCGGATTGGACAGTGCCCTATCTGGCTTACATGACCCTGGGAGATTTGCCTAAGGATGAAACTTTGGCCAGACAAATAACCCGGCGGTCTAAGTCAATGGTTTTATCAATGGTGAGCTGCATCGCCGCAGTGTTACGGGAGCGTTCCAGCGTTGTGTCTCCCCTGAGGAAGGTCAAGAGATCTTGCGTGAGATTCATGAAGGGGATTGTGGCCATCATGCCGGCTCAAAGTCTCTTGTGGCCAAGGCTTTTCGTCATGGTTTTTATTGTCTGACGGCTCATGCTGATGCGGAGGACTTGGTCAGTAAATGTGATGGTTGCCAAAGGTTCTCGCGACGGGCTCATGTGCCGGCTCAGGAGCTGAGGATGATCCCAATTACTTGGCCCTTTGCGGTCTGGGGGCTTGATATTGTTGGGCCTTTTAAAAGGTCCAAGGATAAGAAGACCCACCTCTTGATGGCAGTTGACAAATTTACCAAGTGGGTTGAAGCGGAGCCAGTTAGCAAGTGTGATGCAGCCACGGCAGTTCAGTTTATGAAAAAGGTGATCTTTCGCTTTGGCTTTCCACACAGCATTATCACTGACAATGGTACCAATCTATCCAAAGGCGCCATGGAGGAGTTTTGTCAACGAGAGCATATTCGACTTGATGTTTCATCAGTGGCTCACCCTCAATCCAATGGTCAACCTGAGAGGGCTAATCAGGAGATTCTGAAAGGCATTAAACCCCGGCTTTTCGTCCCTTTACAACGGACGCCGGGTTGTTGGGTGGAGGAGTTACCCTTCGTGTTGTGGAGCATCAACACTACTCCTAACAGGTCTAAAGGTTTCACGCCTTTCTTCATGGTTTATGGAGCGGAAGCAGTCCTCCCCAGTGACATCCGTCATGACTCGCCTCGAGTGGCGGCTTATGTTGAGGCGGATAACGAAGAGGCGCGCCAAGATGGTCATGACTTGTTGGACGAACAGCGTGATGTGGCAGCAGCTCGCTCAGCGATTTACCAACAAGACCTGCGCCGTTATCACAGTTGCCGGGTTAAATCCCGGGTCTTCCAGGAAGGCGATCTGGTGCTCCGGCTCATCCAAGATCAAACAGATGCGCACAAGCTGTCCCCGCCTTGGGAAGGGCCCTTTGTCGTCAGCAAGAATTTGCACAACGGGTCATATTACCTCATTGACATTCGGGAGCACAAAGATTCACGTAAGTCGGAGGAAGAGACCCGTCGGCCGTGGAACATAGCTCAGCTTTGACCTTATTACACTTGAGCCACCGGCTCTCATAATGTACATATTTCTCTAAGCCATGTATATATTATGATAAGCAATAAAGCAGGACCTCTGCCCTTTTTTCTCCTCCAAAGGTGAACGTGTTGTTTTCATTGCAAGATCACATGATAACTTGAAGGGGGATCCGGCTTATGATCGTATTCGAATCTAGCCATACGCAATATAGTCACTTGGGGGCTTCCTGTTCAAACATAGGTCGTATTCGAACCAAAGAGATCATAGCTGTCGATACCCATTTGATTGGCAAAGTGCCGAGCTCGTTGGGGAGTTTTCTTTGATCATATTTGAATCATAGTTCAACCCCCCTTTGGGAACCGACGTGGATCGTATTCGAATCAGCGTCGTTAAACAACTCCTAAGGTCATTTGGGGGCTTCCTGTTCAAACATGGGTCGTATTCGAACCTAAGAGAACATAGCTGTCGGTACCCTCTTGATTGGCATCGCCACACCCACTAGGGGCTATATGATCACATTCGAATCTTAGCATCACCCCTTTGGGACGGGTCTCTGGTCGTATTCGAACCGGAAGCCCCTAAGATTTTCTGATTTGCAACGAATTCTTCTGATTGTTTCAAGTGTGCACGGCGGGTCTCACTTTGCCGGCTTAACTTTGATTGACAGTACTAGTCGAACACAATCGGCGTTATTAAGACTGGTAAACCGGAATTGAGGTATCAACCTTATTACCCGGGTTATATAAGCCGGGAGTGTGCTTGCGGGCCGGTAAGTGTGTTATTACGGTTATATCAAGAACATAATTGAGGACCAGTCTTTTGTGATTCATATTCCGGGTTATATGTATAAGACTATGATTCTCAGTGCGGTAAGCCGCCTAGAGACTTGTGATTTGTTTTTCTATGCAGGATAGTAAAAGACAACTATTTGAGCTTAAGGAACATGAATGATCATTATGACCCGGAGGAATATAAGGAAACAACTTCAATGGAATTAAAGCATTCAGCACGTGCACGATGGCACGACAAAGTTAAAATGGTCCTATTCTATTTCAAGACTAATCGAGTCCAAAAGGGTGAAGCATTGTTTGAATAAACCGCCTACAGAGTTAAGATGCTTGCTGTGTTGAAGTTTCCGGCTCATCCCTCTCCGCTCCTCCGGCTGTTCCCAAGACCTGGAAAGTTGACGATTTCCAGTCAATGCCGCTCAGAGCTTCAAATTGAGCTTCCTCGTCAATTAACCCGGCCGGGTCAATGTCCAGGGCAAAGGTGTGCTTACGAGTCGGCGGGACTAAGCTGATGGCTTCATAACGCGGAGTGGGGATCCTCTGATTCTCTGCATCGTAACCTGGCTGGTACTTGGTCAGATCCGTGTCATTTCCAATCAGAGTGGCCACCGGGCTTACGATCTTCACGCAGGCTGCAAAGTCCCTTTGGTCGAAGGGGGTGCCGTCTTCCTTCAAGTTGGGGTAGCCAATGGCAATGTCCGCCGGGTCTAGTTCTGGAAGCAACGCCTTGGCCCGGCTCAGAGCCGCTATGGCGCCGGCTCTTGCAGAGGCCCGTCGCAGCTCTTGGACACGCTGAGGAAGAACGGCAAGCCGGCGAAGAACTTCCGCCAGGTGAGTCGGCACCTCATTGGATAGGGCCACTACGGCCAAGGCGCGCTGTGACCCGGTGTAGAGTTGCTCCACCAGAGTGTACACGGCCTTCAACTTGGTCAGCACGCTTTGGTTGAGGTTGGCGCTTCTTGGACCTGTTTCACAGAGTAAAATAAGCCGCTGGCAATGATGGGAGTTACGAGCCATAAAGATTGTAAACTTGATGAAAGCCGGTGGAATAACTTACCAAAGATGGCGACGACCATCTGTGACACGTGGCACTTTAAGCCGGAGAGTTCGGCGGTTCTCTTCGTCAGAGCTTTCTCCGCCTGTTCGGCTCGGCTCACCAGAGCAGCCTTCTCTTCGGCCCAAGCTTTCCGTTCAGCTTCAAAGTCCTTTTTCAGCTTCTCTTGAGCAGCAATACTAGACACAAATTTGGCGTTGGCCTTCCGGGTCTCAGTTTCTTGCGTCCTCAGGCGGGTCTTCATATCGGAGATGTCAGCCTCAAACTTCTTGCAAGCAGCCTGCATAATTTCCGGGTTATAGTATGAACATTTATTGTGCAATTTTAAAAGTCCCAAGTGGTTCATGTGAGTAAGCCGGAAGATAAGTCTACAGCGTATTCTATCATAAGTAGTAGACTTGGGGGCTAGAGTATGGTAAAGATAACAAGATAACTATGCAGTAAGCAAGAAGAGTGGTACCTCAGACTTCTGCTGAATCTGATTCACCATGTCAATCTCTAAATCCCGGCTCTTGTGCACCTGACTGACATAGCCGAAGACGATCTCTCCGATGCTCAGATTGGCATAGTCGGTGAGGTCCAGACTGGCCCGGCGGCTCTCCAGAAACTCTTCCTTGGCGGAGCACTTGGCCAGCACAGTGGGTCTCCCCGGCTCAACAAACTCCGTCCGGGTGATTACCATGTCTGGGTCATCGGCCGGCTGAGCCAGGCTGGAGGTCTCCGGGTTAGCAAAAGTTTCTGCGATTGGCTTGTCGGTTGGAGCGGTGGCTGTAGGAGCAGAGGCAACTGGCGGTTCTTGAGCTGCAACCTCCGGTTCAGGCAAGTCCGGCTCTTCGAACGGCTTGTTCTTTTTCGCCCTCTTGCTGAGCTTTGCCTGGGCACTGAAAGGACAAAAAGGTTAGTACAAAAGTATGAGTAAAGATAAGCACAACAAAGAGATGATCATCATTACCCGGGTACGGTCTTGAAGGCTGGCAGGTTTGATTGCATCGAGTCACCAGAGGAGGGTGAGGTTTCCTGATAGTTTGAATCAGAAGAATTGAGCGGTTGACGTATAACACCCGCCAAAGGATGAAAAGGGTACAAGTGGGAGATAACCTCGGTCCGGCGTTTCCTCGACGCATCAGGTAAACCGGAGGAGACGTCAGCGTCCTTGTTGGTCCGGGTGAGCCGCCGGCTCTCCTGAATCTGTTGCTTCAAAAGAAATTGAGGATCTTGATAAGCTAAAGGATGTGCAAATCTTACTTTCCGGGTTACCCTTCGGACTTTCAGCCTTGGCAACGGCTCCGAGTCGGAGAAAAGTGTCATTACCTCTTCATCCACCGGGTTACTTTCTCCGGTGTCATCCTGTGGATGAACAGTATTGATAAGGTGGACAGAAATAAACAACAAATACAACAAGAGCTTACAGGTTCAGGGGTTACCTCTGACTCGGAGCTGTCGCTTAGTTGCAGCAGCTCTGAAGCATGTGACGCCCCCGATTTGACCGTACACTAATCATGCACGCAAATGTGTACGACCAAGATCAGGGACTCACGGGAAGATATCACAACACAACTCTAAAACATAAATAAGTCATACAAGCATCATAATACAAGCCAGGGGCCTCGAGGGCTCGAATACAAGTGCTCGATCATAGACGAGTCACCGGAAGCAACAATATCTGAGTACAGACATAAGTTAAACAAGTTTTGCCTTAAGAAGGCTAACACAAAAGTAGCAACGATCGAAGAGGCAAGGCCTCCTGCCTGGGACCTCCTAACTACTCCTGGTCGTCGTCAGCGGCCTGCACGTAGTAGTAGGCACCTCCAGTGCCGTGGGAGTCGTCGTCGACGGTGGCGTCTGGCTCCTGGACTCCAACATCTGGTTGCGACAACCAGATAGAAAGGAAAGGGGGAAAAAGAGGGAGAGAAGCAACCGTGAGTACTCATCCAAAGTACTCGCAAGCAAGGAGCTACACTACATATGCATGGGTATATGTGTAAAGGGGCATATCAGTGGACTGAACTGCAGAATGCCAGAATTAAAAGGGGGATAGCTAGTCCTGTCAAAGACTACGCTTCTGGTCATCTCCATCTTGCAGCATATAGAAGAGAATAGAGTGAAGTCCTCCAAGTAGCATCGCATAGCATAATCCTACCCGGCAATCCCCTCCTCGTCTCCCTGTTAGAGAGCGATCACCGGGTTGTATCTGGCACTTGGAAGGGTGTATTTTATTCAGTATCCAGTTCTAGTTGTCATAAGGTCAAGGTACAACTCCGGGTCGTCCTTTTACCGAGGAACACGGCTATTCGAATAGATAAACTTCCCTGCAGGGGTGCACCACATAACCCAACACGCTCGATCCCATTTGGCCGGACACACTTTCCTGGGTCATGCCCGGCCTCGTAAGATCAACGCATCGCAGCCCCACCTAGGCTCAACAGAGAGGTCAGCACGCCGGTCTAAACCTATGCGCGCAGGGGTCTGGGCCCATCGCCCTAAGCACACCTGCACGTTGCGAACGCAGCCGCGAGCAGACCTAGCAACCCACACGATCACGGCGGTTACGTCAAAGCGGTCCAACACGGCGCGCGCCACTCAGTCGCTGACGTCAAAAGAGCTTCGGCTGATACCACGACGTCGGGATACCCATAACTACTCCCATGTAGATGGTTAGTGCGTATAGACCAAATGGCCAGACTCTGATCAAATACCAAGATCTCGTTAAGCGTGTTAAGTATTCGCGAACGCCGACCAGGGCCAGGCCCACCTCTCACCTAGGCGGTCTCAACCTGCCCTGTCGCTTCGCCACAAAGATCCACTTGCGGGTGCTCCTACGAGCCGACCCGACTTTAGTCATCTCAGGTGTCATGTATATAATATATAAGTATATGCTCGTGTCCACCGCCCAGGTGATCACGGCCCGATAGTATAGCACAGCAGACGGACAAGAATGTAGGGCCACTGATGGAAAACTAGCATCCTATACTAAGCAGTAGGGTAGCAGGTAAGGGAAACAACTGTAGCAACAATGACAGGCTATGCAACAGAATAGGATTAACCGAAAGCAGTAACATGCTACACTACTCTAATGCAAGCAGTATAGAGGAGAGTAGGCGATATCTGGTGATCAAGG
>NC_057805.1:236377144-236378564 GCF_018294505.1 Triticum aestivum
GTCGACTCCGTAGTCGAACTGGGCAGCAGCAGTGTCGGTCTCGTAGTCTACCGAAGAGAAGAGGGGGAAGAAACAGTAAATACAATGCAAACATAAGCATGATGATGCGTGACATGACAGTGAGCGGTGCTAGGGGTGTCCTAACGCGACAGTAGGTGGTACCGGTGAAGGGGGGGAACATCCGGGAAAGTATTCCCGATGTTTTACGTTTTCGGACAGAAGGACCGAGGGGGAAAGTTGCGAGTTCGATAGGTTAGGGAGGTGTGGTGGACGCACGGACTGCGTATCCGGATTCGTCTCGTCGTTCTGAGCAACTTTCATATAGAAAACATTTTCATCCGAGTTACGGTTTAAAAGATATGAATTTTCAAAGTTTATTTGAATTTCTGGAATTATTTAATTAACAGAAAAAGGGATATGACGTCAGCATGACGTATGAGTGACGTCAGCGGTCAACAGTCCGGGTTGACTGGTCAAACTGACAAGGGGGACCCACCTATCATAGACAGTGGGTTAACAGAGGATTAAACTAATTAGTTTTTAGTTAATTAACTACTGGGCCCACCTGTCAGTGAGAGATTAATTAAACTAATTATTTTTATTTATAAAACATTTTCTTTTTTAATTTTTGCGGCGGGGCCCGCATGTCAGTGACTGGGCCTGCCCAGTCAGCAGTTGACTGGGTTAACCCAGTCAACTGGGACCCGTGGGGGCCACTGGCAGTGACCCAGGGGGTGGCCCCAGGTGTGCCACGTCGGCGGCCGGCGCCGGAGCAACGCCGGCGGCCAGACGCACGGCGGCGCGGCTCGGGAGGGGTACGGGTTTCACGTACAGGGGGTCTCCGGGGGGCGTGGCTGGGCGCGTTCGACGCGGCTCGACGTCGCGCGTCCAACGGCGGTGGTCGGAGGGGCTGGAACGGCCGGAGACGAGCGCTACGAACTCGCCGGCGGCGAGAAGCTACGGGTGCCCGACGGAAACATATCTACGGCGAGCTAACGAGAAAGCGGAGGGGCTGGGGGCATCTACAAACGGCGGGGAGTGCAACGGGCTTGACCCCGTGACCATTTGGTCACCGGAGACCCGCCGGCGGCGAGCTCCGCGGCGCGGCGTTCGGGCGCGCGTGGGGGGAAAGCTAGGGAGCGTGGGCGAGCTAGCGGAGTGGGGGAGGAGGTAGAGGAGCTCACCGCGTGGCGCAAGAAAGGCCCGTGGGTGCTTAGAAGCAGCAGGTCGGCGCCGGGGAAGAAGGGGGTCGTCGGTGTCTGAAGATGAAGGCGAGCTCGGGGAGGCCGATGCAGTGGCTCCGAGCTTCGGCGGAGAGGCGGAGGGGGTGTAGTCGAGGGCGGCGACGTCGTACGACACGGCGAGGTGGCGAGTGGGGCACGGTGGCCGCGTGAACGAGGGGAACGGCGGCGAGCGCGTC